>NW_022990349.1:0-125000 GCF_902827175.1 Gymnodraco acuticeps | reverse complement strand
AAAATCAGACAAGCAGTCAGTGCCTCTGCATCAGGAACAGCAAATGTGTTGTCCCTATCTCCACTTAACATCAATTCAGACATCATGACACAATTCCATCAGATTAATGATAAAAACCTAGAGGACATTATTCAACTTCTGAAATCCTCCTCCTGCTGCCTTGATATTATTCCAACAGGATTTTTCAAAGATGTTTTGCCTTGCATGGCCTCAGATCTACTTCATATAGTAAACAAATCTCTTCACTCAGGTATTTTTCCACAGGCCCTGAAAACTGCAGTCATTAAACCGCTCTTAAAAAAGAACAATCTAGATGCTTCAGTAATGAACAATTACAGGCCCATATCAAACCTCCCATTTCTAGGTAAAATCATTGAAAAAGTAGTTTTTCAACAGTTGAGTAATTTCTTGCATTTAAATGACTGTTTTGATGTGTTCCAGTCAGGCTTTCGTCCAAACCACAGCACTGAGACTGCTCTTGTAAAGGTCTTTAATGACATCCACTTAAACACAGACAGTGGCAGAACTTCAGTGTTAGTATTATTAGATCTCAGTGCTGCGTTTGACACTGTTGACCACAGCATATTACTAGACCGACTGGAGAACTGGGTGGGACTTTCGGAAACAGTTCTGAATTGGTTTGAATCCTACTTAAAGGACAGAAACAACTTTGTTTCTATAGGTAAATACACATCTGAGTTGACAAATATGACATGTGGGGTTCCTCAAGGCTCCATCTTGGGGCCTCTTCTCTTTAACATCTACATGCTACCACTGGCTCAGATAATGAAGAACAACAAAATAAGTTACCATAGCTATGCAGATGACACACAAATTTACGTAACAATTTCACCAGGAGACTATGCTCCAATTCAAACACTGAGTAAGTGCATTGAACAAATCAATGACTGGATGTGTCAGAACTTTCTCCAATTAAACAAAGATAAAACTGAGGTAATGGTTTTTGGAGCCAAGGCAGAACGTATACAAGTTAGCGCTGAGCTTCAGTGTGCAATGTTCAAAACAACAGATAAAGCCAGAAATCTAGGTGTAGTCATGGACTCTGACCTGAGTTTCAACAGTCACATTAAAACTGTTACTAAATCAGCCTACTATCACCTAAAGAATATATCTAGGATTAAAAGACTAATGTCACAGCAGGATTTGGAAAAACTTGTCCATGCTTTTATCTTCAGTAGACTGGACTACTGCAATGGTGTCTTCACAGGTCTCACTAAAAAATCTATTAGGAAGCTGCAGCTAATTCAGAACGCTGCTGCTCGAGTCCTCACTAACACTAAGAAAGTGGATCACATCACTCCTGTTCTGAAGTCTTTACACTGGCTTCCTGTGTGTCAAAGAATAGATTTCAAAATACTGCTGCTGGTTTATAAAGCACTGAATGGTTTAGGCCCCAAAATACATTTCTGACCTCCTGCTAAATTATGAACCATCCAGATCTCTCAGGTCTTCAGGGACTGGTCAGCTTTCTGTCCCCAGAGTCAGAACTAAACATGGTAAAGCAGCGTTCAGTTATTATGCTCCAAATATCTGGAACAAACTCCCAGAAACCTGCAGGTCCGCTGCAACTCTGACTACTTTTAAATCCAGGCTGAAGACTTTTCTTTTTGTCGCTGCTTTTAATTGAACTATTCATATCTTAGACTGCACTGTAACTTTTATCCATGTACTTTTTTCTTTTAATGTTTAATTGACAGCACTGTAACTTTTATCCATGTATTTTTTCTTTTAATGTTTATTTTATTAGCTTTTCTTTTTAATGACTGATTTTAAATGCCATTTTCTTAATCTCTTTCATTTTTTGTAAAGCACTTTGAATTGCCTTGTGTTGAAAAGTGCTATATAAATAAACTTGCCTTGCCTTGCCTTGCCTTGCCTTGCCTTGCCTTGCCTTGCCTTATCGATTGACTTTTATCAAAGGTAAGAATGGGTAATCAGTTAAGAAAATCTAATTAATCTAGTGTAGGAATACAAATTATGATATTGGCTTCCAAAAAGTATAAAGTAGCATATTAGCATTGGAGCATCTGACAAAAGAAAATAAAGTCGGCTGCCACTGCTAAACTCTTTTTTTAAGTGTAATTGTGCCTGTTTTTGGGCAACATTAAGCAACATTTTAATATATAAATACACCTTTCCATGGCTTAGGGACTAGGACTCTGGTCAAATAGTCAAAAATAGGTCCTACGTCTTTATTGATTTTATTTATTTATTTCTATTAACACTAGAACCGCCAACGGGTAAATTTTACCCGCAGCTGTTTTTAGATTGTATGTAACTTTTTTTCAATAACATATTAAAGTCTCCCAGTCCGTGACTTTTCCTGAAAGTGTGTTATGTAGCACCCTCAGTTGTTAACAATTGTCAATATGAAGTCAGATTGAAAAAATTGCCAAAAAAAATGCCATTATACCCATATCCGCCAGCGGGTAATATTTACCTCATAGAAAATGCAGCGTAAACATGACGTGTTGCTATAGCAACGCCTTTTGTCTACTGCGGTTCCTTATAGATAGAGAGATAGATTGAGAGAGAGAGATAGATTGATAGATAGTTATAGATAGTGCAACATCTTGGAGAATACAAGATCTTGGATGACTGAGCTCACGTTGAGGACGTAATGCATGTGTGCAGGTTACGTGCCAGTTGAATAAAGATGGACACTCGGAATGAGAGAAGTAGTCCGTGTCGTCTGTTTATGTAAACAATTATATGTCCATAGAACAAAACATTACAGATGGATCGATAGATTTGTATAGATATATAGAGATAGAGAGATTTGTACCTAAACAAAACACAAGTCTAACACCAAGCGTTTAAATCAGCACTCTTAGCGATATGTTATACTTCATGCTATCTGCACAAACGATATCAAATGAAAAGCTGAGAGTCCACAGATTCTATTGGTATAAGTTTCATCCCTGTGCGATCAAAACTCACTGTTCTGTATGATCAATAAAAGAACATTGTACCTTGAAAATCAATAGCGGGTACATTTTACCCGTTGGCGGTTTTAGGTACACAGCGACCTCTGGCGGTTCTAGTGTTAAAGATAAGAATGGGTATGAAACCCCCACAATTGAAGAATGGATAGATAACATATACATAATGGAAAAATGACCTTTTCTCTTTGCCTACCGATGAATAGATTTACTAAGTTATGGTCGGATTGGATTTCCTTTATTCGCCAGACACGGCCACATTTCGTAAGGGATAATGTGCAGCGAGGCGGTCATTATCTTGGGATCTTGATCAGCCTGAAGGTTGTTAAGTCGCTGCACATTATCCCGCTTATTACACATTCTCAACAAAGTAACGACATGACTCCCAATATTAATTGAAATGCTTTGAGAGATTTAGAAAATGTTTTTATTGATTTAAAAAATAGTTGTATTGATTTAAATTGACATGCATCCGCTAAGAAAAATAGTCCGTTGTTACCGTTTGAACTAACGTAGCAACGGCAGGAACGGCTTCGATAGCGTTTTTGAGGAGCTTTTTGATTACAGATTTGAAAACATCGCTGCTTGCTTTAAAAGTAGCACAATTCATGATGTCAAACCTTGGGAAGTATCTAGATATCCCTGCCCTAATGACAAAGGAGCTGCACACTGAATATGTTTTGCCGTTTGATGTCTATGTCTGGACCGCTGCGTAAAAAGGAGGATTTCTGCCCCGTTACTTCTCCGCTGTTTTCTTGTCCCAGTTCGGCCAAACTGTATACAGTGAAATCGACTGGACTTATTTGTGCAGATGTGAGCGTCCTTGACAGCGGTCTGTCTGTTCTGAATTGACCAATCAGAATCGAGTATTCAACTAATCCATGTAATAAATATAATTAACAAACCACTGATGAGCTGATATCCAGTTCTATCACCAAAAGAAAAAGGTTGCTTCGTCTACTTTCAAAATATTTTTAATTTCTTGTGTATTCGACTGTTATTGAGTTTGCCTCTGTTACGAAACATCCCTTTTGTTATTGTATAAAGTTCATGAACATTGTATAAGATGGACAATGAGAAGGGGAAGGTTTCAATGTATACCGTTCCCTTATTGCAAATGTTTACTAGTCCCTGTAACTGCAAGTCTATTTCAATGTAACTGGTGAAATCTTCTCAACTGTCTTCTAAATAAAGAATTGTAACCAGTAGAAAAAAATAAACCTAACCTGATGCATGTTTCCTTAAAAATGTAAACATGTCGCCCGTTGTTTCCGTGCAGATCCTCTGCCTGTAGTGCACATGGTTTCCTCCAGAGAGCACGACTGGACGGAGCAGGAGATCTCCGTGGAGTCCAGCCCAACCATCATCTACCAGGAGGTTTCCGCTGTGGAGGCTCAGTCTGCAACCTCCACCATCAAAGCCCTGCTGGAGCTGCAGCAGACCTCAGGTGAGGGAGGTGAGGGGGGGGGGGGCATGCTCTGTGGAGAGAAACATGCTCTGTGGGGAACACTTACAAAGGATTTGGGCTCCAAGTGAAGTCACATTCTGTATAAGATATGTAAGGGATAATGTGCAGCTCACTGATCAGCCTGTCGAGTTTTCCCCATAATGACCAAGTCGCTGCACATTATCCCGCTTATTACGCGGCCAGATACTAAACAACGACTCCCAAATATTAATTGAAATTATTATATTGACTTAAAATTATCGTATTTATTCCGCTAAGAACTCTGTTACTCTGTTCCACGGCGCACCAACGGTTGAAACTCCGACCACAACAACTTTATGGCAGCACTGTCCAAATCGGTTTACAGTTTCTGATCCACTAACAAGTCCTTAAAGGTCCCATGACATGGCCATTTCCACTGATCATAATTCCATTGTTGAGGTCTACTAGAATAGATTTACATTGTTCAATGTTCCAAACTCACATTGGTTTCTCATACAGCATCGTATAGTATGTGTATGCACTCTCTGTCCTAAACGGCTTGTTGGAGCTCCTGCCCCCCCCTCCCTGTGAGCCCAGTGTGCTCTGATTGGTCAGCTCGCCCACTCTGTTCTGATGAGTTCACCGCCGTTACAGCGGAACATCAGTGATGTGTTACAATGGCGTTAGCAACCAGGAAATGACACCAGTAATGACAAACAGATGAGAATGCTGCGTGGGGTCTGGGTGCCGTGTTGTTGAATTTACCAATCAGAATCGAGTATTCAACTAAGCCGTTTGTTTAAGTATAGTTACAAACAAAACAAAATGATTATTTGATATAGAAGCAACATTCACATTTCCTTTATTTGTTGCTGTTTAACCCCATGATAAATTAAGTTTATAAAACATTTCCAGTGCACTTCTTCCCTCAGTACAACTACAGAGTCATTCGTACGAATCGTACCTCTCTGCTGGCTCTGTTTCTAATATTGTTGTCCCTCACTTATTAACCCTTAGTTTATCTTATCCTAAGCAGTGAAAGAAAAGGCAGAGGCCAAACCTCGTCAGCACACCATCGATCTGAGTCAGATGGCCGTTCCCCTCCAGCTGGTTCCGGAGAAGAAGCCGAGCCCCGAGTCCCCGAGACCCTCGTCCTCCTCCGAGGCTGAACCCAGCGCAGAGCACAGCATCGCAGGTACCAATCTGCTGCAGGACGCACTGTGTGAAATATATCAGAAGACACGGCAGAATCTCAAGAACTCAATTAATTCAGTATATATTACTCAAAATAAAACAAAAAACATTATAGACTTTAAATATATAACTTAAATGTCACCTATCATGCTATTTTTAGGCAATAGCATAGGTCTCTAAAAAACATGTCTATAAAGTGTGCTCAAAATACCAAACAGATCACCCATTCTAGCCATGCCTCATATCCCTCTATTTCACTTCCTGTTTCTAAAGTACTGATTTGGGGATAAAGCTTTAATAAAAGAGGAGGGGTCTGAGCTCATGCGGGACCCGGCAGCTACTGTCTAAACTAAATGCTGCCGTGATGAAACGCCATATCATGGATTATCATGGATTGTTTCTGAAACAGTTTGGAGCTCAAAGGCTTTCTCTCTTGCCGGTTATACCACAAGGTGAGTTCATTTTTACTTCCTGCTTCTTCACACACATGCTCTCCAGTACAGGTTAGCTCTGAGTGTTAGCGATGCTAATGTAAACACCGACCATATTACGTCCAAAACAGTCGGGCATTGTTTCTGAGAGCAACGTTTCTGATTGGGCCGTGGATCCACATTTCAGATATTACGTCATATCGGACGCAAATCTGGATCAGCTCCGTTGTTCCCCGTTTTTAGAGATTTGGATACGGAGGAAAAGAGAGAGGGTTTTATTTTCTGACGCTGCGTGAGTTCCCTGACACACCGGGGACACATTTTTATGTATTAAAGACATAAAAAAGTGCATTTTGCATGATAGGTCCCCTTTAATGCATTGATTTAACTCATATTTATTATATAAATGGCTCAAGACATTTTGAAACCTTTGTTTAAGAAAAAACTACATATGTTCATTTAACTCATTTAACTCATGCTGATAGCTCACATAAACATTAAGAGTCAAATAAACATGTGTGATGTTAAATAACCTGCATTAAACACGGTTAAGTTAAAGTTAAATATAAGAGGCTACAAAACAAAATGGGCACCACCAATTGTATTGGTAATTAAAAAAACTAAGGAAACATTTGCCACAGCACAGAAATGTTTTACATTTTCATTCACATATTACTCCTAATAAACTAAATATACCGTGTATGACTTAATTAATCACATACAAAATAATCTCAAATTTGTCTAAGAAAATGATATACTAAAAACGGTGTAATTAAATCATGCTGATAGCTCACTCTAACATAAAAAAACAAATGTTACTCGCACATAAGCTGCTTCAACACTGTGGAAATGCTGTAGAAATGAAGCATGCATACATACAAATAAATACATCTAAAGTATTGACTTCTGTCCTAAGTGTGGTTAGTCTGTCCTCACATCTCTTTCTTAAACGCTCCTCTGACAGCCTGTCTGTGATTCTCCCTGCAGGGAAAGTGATCAGCAGAGCGTTGATCTCCTCGGAGGACGATAACGTGGTGATGTCGTCCAGCCAGATGCCAACCAGGCCTTACAAAATCAGCCATGTTACCGTGGTGACCAAACCGGCTGGTACCGTGTCGTCCGCGGCGATGGCGTCACACCTCGTGCACTTGGTGAGGAAACATCTGTCTGATACTCCTGTTTTTATTCTGTAGAGGATTTTAAGGTGTTTGAGAGAGAGGTGGAAGAATCTCTATCTCAATCTTTATTTATTTAGCACATTTTAAACAACCTCAGTTGACCAGAGTGCTGTACAGGGAACAAATATAAAATAACTAGGGCTGTCAGTCGATTGAAATAGTTAATCGCGATTAATCGCAAATTAATTGCACATTTTTGATCTGTTCTAAATGTACATTAGAGGAATATTTTTCTAGTTTTTAATACTCTTATCAACATATGAGTGGACAAATATGCTTTATGCTAATGTTTGTTTATTATCATTTGAACAATGACAAATATTCTCCTGAATTTTCTCAACACAACAACCTGGAACCTCTCTCTCTCTTACACTCTCTCCCGACCCTGTGTACTTCTGTGCACTGAGCCAGTTGCTCAAACAGACAAGCCTGTTTACAAATGCCGCTCCTCTGTCTTCATCTCCAGTCAAAGCATGAGACTGAAGTTCCCACTGTGGGTCACAATACGTTGGATACGATCCGAATGATCTAACGCAGCCCCTCGTCCTCCACAGTGTTAAGCTGTAGCCCCCCATTTAGCTATCGCTGTTGTTGTCCAGGCGTCTCCCCGGCAAACTTTCAAGCGTGGTCTGCCGCAAGCGAGCGGCAGGAGCGGGGCTGAGCATCAGCTGGGGGCTTGATGTTTAAAACACCTTTTTTTGTATCCATATCTCTCGCTAGAATCTCCCACCATCCAACTAACAACAACAACAACGTCAATAACTAGAAACGTATACAAATACAAAGTTCAACTAGTTTTAAAAGCCAGTGCAAAGAGGTGAGTTTTTAGCTGAGATTTAAAAAGTTCAATAGAAGTACTCGGATCATTTACTGATTAAAAATGTTATGTAAATCCTATGATCTTAATAGTAATAATAATAAATAGGGATTATAAGAATATCAAATATTTAGTAGCATTTGGTAAAACATGGAGTAGCTGAGTGTACGTATATGGATATTAAGGAAGATAATTATCAATAATATATATGGGGTCAAGGAGTCTCTTGATTTTGGGATGGTCAATAAATCAATATTATATCCACATTATATATGATCATTTATCAAAATAATCAGTGTTCATATTTTTTGAAAGCAGTTATTTTCAACTCTCCAATATCGTCTCAAAAATGTCGATATCTAATAAAAAATATTGTGATTTTTTCCCACACTGCTATTTCTTTATTTTTTACAATTCTTTATTTCGAAGACAGTTGAGAACATTTCACCAGTTGCAATGAAATAGACTTGCAGTCACGGGGAGTAGTAAACATTTGCAAAAGGGAACAGTATACAAACCCTCTCCTTCTCATTGTCCTCTTTTCTTTCTGATGTGCATCTTATACAATGTTCATGAACTTTATACAATGCTATTTGTGTTTTAATACCATGCACATGTTGTCTTCCTGTAAATTAAAGTAAAAGTGTCCTCTTTTTGTTTTCCCTCAGCCCTCTGACAGCAGCGGTAAAACAGACAGTGTGTTGGAGGTGGGGGAGCTGGAGGGCGACACCCTGGACCCCCAAACCGGCTTATTTTATCGCTCCAGCCAACCAGCTGCAGACCCAACAAAACAAACCCTCCATCTTGCAGCAACTCAGCTTCTTTCGGGCCAAGTTACCTCAATTTCCACCTCCACCCAACCACCGCCACAACTCCAAAGCAAACCTCAAATCCTCCAGCCTTCCTCTTCCTCCGCCTTCCCCTCCACCCTCACTCTGACTAAGAAACTCCCCAAACTACGGGAGCAGATTCAGCCCAAACTTTTGCCCCCGAGCCCCAAAGACAGACCCCTAACTGCACCAGCATTTGCCTCAGGAGTGAAAGTCGTGATTCAAGGAACGCCAATCAAAACCCTGGTGACGCCACAGCTCCCAAAACTCCAACAGGCGCCAACGTCCCTCCACAGACCCCTGCACACCCCCATGTCTCACCCTCCCCCCCTGCAGGCGCATCACCCCGTCAGCACCGAGAAGACCTCCTCCAGCCAGGTGAGCAAATTGTCTCAAAAAATGTAATATTTGTTTGATACTACAGTGTTGCAGGAATTTACATATGTTGGGCTATAAAGGAACTACAGCACGGTCACATGACTTCACGTCACCACCGCTAAGCTAAAGGCGGCTAATGTTGGGCTATAAAGGAACTATAGCACGGTCACATGACTTCACGTCACCACCGCTAAGCTAAAGGTGGCTAATGTTGGGCTATAAAGGAAGTACAGCACGGTCACATGACTTCACGTCACCACCGCTAAGCTAAAGGTGGCTAATGTTGGGCTATAAAGGAAGTACAGCACGGTCACATGACTTCACGTCACCACCGCTAAGCTAAAGGTGGCTAATGTTGGGCTATAAAGGAAGTACAGCACGGTCACATGACTTCACGTCACCACCGCTAAGCTAAAGGTGGCTAATGTTGGGCTGTAAAGGAACTACAGCACGGTCACATGACTTCACGTCACCACCGCTAAGCTAAAGGCGGCTAATGTTGGCCGTGATGAAGTTTAGTCGTCTCATTTAGACACTCGTTAGACACCGCCGTTTTTAAATTCATCAGTGGGGTATTTACTGACGTGTGTTATGTCGTAGAACAATAAAATCTCTTTAGCTTGTGTAAACCACAGCTTTTAACAATAAAGCCATTCTTAAACCGGTTGATTTTGAGACGAGATAACAGGAAGTGCTTAATGCTGAATCATTTCCTGGTTTAGGACTTATTTACGCACCACTCTATAGTACAAGTCATGCCTTCATGTGACGTAAAAGATGAAATGTAGAAGTTCCTGTTTATCATTCAGACGTTTTCTATGTATTTGATGAAACCATGACGAGTGAAGGTGCTGTGGGTATTTCCTACCTTCCTTGTTAAATACAATAAAACATTCATCATGTTTGCCTCAAAGACTGATTACGTTACAACGCAATGATGTATAGTTTTATTAGAGTTGCATAAACGCTGTCTGCTGCTGCTGTTCTTTTCCATTTCTGTGTCACTATGATTCAGTATGGACAGTTGGGCTAAATCATAAAGACATCAAGCAGGACGTTTACTATTTTATCAGTCACAAGATTTTAGTGTACAAAGACTTGCATTGAGGACAAAACGTACCGAAAAACCACAGAATAGAAAAGAGACGGACAAAAAACAAAAACATTCAAATAAAGAAAAAAAAATTACGTTCAAATAACAATTAAAGTAAGGTAATATGTTTCTGTATATGTATCTTTATTGTATCATTGTAAAGTATGATGAAGTACAAAGACTTACATTGAGGAAAAATAAATACAAAAAATATATATTAAATAAAATGTCAATAAAAAACTAAGAAATAAAATAAATAAATGTTTAAGAACAATACCTGAGTATATTAATAAATAAAAAGCTAGGAATATATACTGATTTTTTATTTTAAAAGACATTTTTTAGTAATTTTATCACAACAAAAATGATGCAACTGCGTCTTGATTACAAGTCATGTGCTTTTCTTTGATAAAACAACAGAAACCGAACAGGAGAGTTTTTTGATGATGTACTCAGTTGTTACGCTACCGAACAAGTTGATTTACTTTTTGCTTGCTCTAAAATCCCCCCTCAGTATCAGGAGCAAAACCTGCCAGCTGCTGTCAATCAAACACAGTTTACTTCCTTTTAAATCAGTAGTCTTGTCTGTGGAGACACTTCCTGGGGACAAAATCATGAGAGTAGTGACGTGTTTTCCATCGCACAGCAGTGCTTTGTATGTCAGACACAACAGAGTTGTTTGCAAGTGTTGCCTGTAAATTGCTCGTATAGCTAAACAAGCAAGAAAACAGCAATGACTTCAGACTTAAAAAAACTTAAGATCTAACAACACACCTGCAATTACTGCTTATTGCCATACATGCTGCCAAAAAGAATGTAAATAATAAACAGAAAATGTAAAAACTAAAGGTGATTTGATAAGACAACAACAACAACAAAAAACTTACCTTGTGTTTCTTTCTCCTCCAAATCTCCTCCCCCAGCAGCCAATCATCACTCAGAGCGCGACCGTCACTAAGATCACGTTCGGAGGCTCCCATCTCTCCTCGCCGGTGTTCAGCAGCGCCGAAGCCGCCGCAAAACTAATCCCAGAGTCCAGCTCCGTGCGGCCGTCTGGAGAGAAGCCCTCGGTGTCGGACATCTTGAAAATCTCCATGATGGAGGCGGAGATCGACCCTAGCGTGGAGCCCATGGTGGTGGATTCCTCCAGTGACTGTGGCCCTCTGGGTAAAAACCAGGCGGTGACGATGGATTCGGGTCCGTTTATCAGCAGCTCTGGGGCCCATCACTCTCTCTCAAAGGGCCCGAAGTTCAGCTGCATGCCGGGCCTCACAGTGCAGAGGAGCAAGGAGGACATGGAGGTCATCGAGGTGAGAAGATTATCACAAAATCAGGCATGTAATAATAATAATAATAAAGCTTTATTTATATATATATGTCTGTCACATATCAACCCACGGGATTGATTTTATTTATGGATATAGTAGACAACTAAGGGATAATATGTAAAGTGTAAACTTATTTTCAACATGGCCCCTGACTGAAGAACAGTACAGACAAATTCACAATACCAAAAAGCCCAAAACATATTATGTCGAATCAATGAATCTAGAAATGATCAGCAGATGTTTTAATGATAAAGGAAACTAATGTGTTAGTTGCTCCCCTAAGAAGCCTATATTTTAACTGATATTTTTAAGTAAAAGCAGGAGATACAAACAAGGACACAACAGTATTGTTAGATGAACATACATCTTGCAAAAGTTAAACAGATTTAATAGACATTTTTCAACATTTTAAATAACCAGGATCACAGTCTGAAGAAACCAAAAACACACTTTATTAGCAGAACTACCTCTCTGTTCACTATTGATTAGCATGTTTTGTCGTACTGGGGACGTGTCACTGAACCCACGTGTCAATAACACATGCAGGTGATTCCTCAGTACTCCATCCTGCCCGACTCCAGCCAGTCCAACGTGGTGGTGGAGCCCAGCGGCTTCCTGGAGATCACCAACTACACCAGCCAGCAGCTGGAGGAGGACAGCCCCATGGAGCAGGAGGTGGACAGCAGCAACGACGAGGCGACCGCCGCAAGCCCCCCCAACCAACCGTAGACAAACCATAGACCCCCCTAACCAACCATAGACCACCCTGACCAACCGTAGACCTCCCTAACCAACCATAACCAACCATAGACCCCCCTAACCAACCATAGACCACCCTGACCAACCGTAGACCTCCCTAACCAACCATAACCAACCATAGACCCCCCTAACCAACCATAGAGCAACCGTAGACCCCCCTGACCAACCGTAGACCCCCTGACCAACCATAAAACCCCCTGACCAACCATTAACCAACCATAGACCCCCCCTGACCAACCATAGACCCCCCTGACCAACCATAGACCCCCCTGACCAACCGTAGACCCCCCCTAACCAACCGTAGACCCCCCCCACCCAACCATTAACCAACCATAGACCCCCCCTGACCAACCATAGACCCCCCAAACCAACCATAGACCCCCCTGACCAATCATTAACCAACCATAGACCCCCCTGACCAACCATTAACCAACTATAGACCCCCCTGACCAACCATAGACCCCCTTAACCAACCATAGACCCCCCTGATCAACCATTAACCAACCATAGACCCCCCTAACCAACCATAGACCCCCCTGACCAACCATTAACCAACCATAGACTCCCCCAACCAACCATTAACCAACCATAGACCCACCCTGACCAACCATAGACCCCCCCTAACCAACCATAGACCCCCCTGACCAACCATAGACCGCCCTAACCAACCATAGACCCACCCTGACCAACCATAGACCCCCCTAACCAACCATAGACCCCCCTGACCAACCATAGACCCGCCCTAACCAACCATAGACCCCCCTAACCAACCATAGACCCCCCTATGATGGAGACTCTTACTGTGATGACAAAACTCCCAAAATGATGTCGATGAGAGGCTTAACTTTGCTCATCTCTGCGACCATAGAAGAGTCCGTTCTGTAGTCAACGATGTTTGATAACGAAACAAAACAATAATCAATATCGGACACACGGTCAAAAGAAAATGACTGAACATAGCTCACACTCTTCGTCTTCTTTCCCCGAACGCTGACATTCCCCAGGTGCACGAAATACAATAAAACACAACCATGAGAGAGAGCGACAAAATATGCAGACAAATTAAAATAATAAGCATTTTGGTTGCTACACTCATCCCAGTGGATAAAAACACGCTTTTTTTTTTGGTTTAAAATATTTGTTTGTTAGCGTTCCACCCCCCCCCCCCCCCACGGCTAACGGCACATGTGTTTTTCATTGCCAGTGAGGATGTAAAAACGTGGGAGCGAAGTGAAAGGATTAGTTATACTGCAGACGTGTTGGAAAGCAGCCTCTCCAAACAAGACAGGACAGACACTTACACACAACTCATTGATTATTAGGACGTCATTTCAGTAACACACCGCCAGGTTTAACCACTGCTCTCATGTTGATAGTCCAGAGTATTTCAAATATGTGATCCCCGCATTTTTTTGTAAAAAGAGACTCTCCTGTTTCCGGACTTTTGATGAAGGTTTTACCTCAAAATGAACAGTATTTTCTTTGACTTGGATATTTCTGTCAAAACCCTTAAAACGCTCGCGGGATTTAGGTTTTTTTTTTTTAGAAGGCTGGAGCAGATTGAAATGTCTGCGTGGAACGTAGAAAGAGTCCTGGAGGAAGGATACCATATGTGTTATTGTAAAATATATATGTACATGTACTGTTTTTGTAAGATATGTTAAAAAAAGTTGCTGTGAGAATTTCACTAAGATTGCATCTGCTTCTGCATAGTGTGTTTGAACTATGCATTTATTTTGTACCTTTTCAAAACTAGACGACTAGTTAAAATCATTTAATCTGCACAATAAATCTGTGAGTAGAACAAGTTTATTTGATCTTTTATTGGTTGCAAACAACAGCTGCTTAAGGTTGTAGAAAGACAAAATGACATGTTTTTATGTTAAAAATGTTTTGAGACATATAAAGATTATCTGTTTTAATAATTTGTCAGACTTTTCCATAAATGATATGGTTAAAATATCTTTAAATGACATGGACGTCTTCCCCGTTTCAAATCCAGACTTTATAAATATGCAAATTGAATCCAGTGTTTCAAGTTCCAAGTAAATTGGATATTATTCCACGATTTGCTGCCAATTGTTGCCTTATACATGCACATTTTAAAGTCCGATTTAACTCAAAGAAACGTTTCCTTTCCAGCTTTTTAGCGTCAAAGTCTGCACTTAAACAAATCAGATCAAAATCTCAAACATCCATGTTAAAATAACAATAAGTAAAGCACATTTTTCAGTTCAAAATCGCCTTAATATTGCCGGAATATCCTCCTCTCTCGTCCATTCCTTTCTCCCCCTATTTCAGAATTTGCAGAATACTGTACATTTTTAAGTTTACATAAGTCTTCAAATTTTAATAAGTTGTATTTTAAAGGTCACCTATCATGCTATTTTTAGGCAATAGCTTAGGTCTCAGATATATAAAAATATATAAATAACATGTCTATGAAGTGTTTTGCTCAAAATCACCCATTCTAGCCATGCCTCATATCCCTCTATTTCACTTCCTGTTTCAAAAGTGCTGATTTGGGGATAAAGCTTTAATAAAAAAGGAGGGGTCTGAGCTCATGCAGGACCCGGCAGCTACTGTCTAAACTAAATGCTGCCGTGATGAAACGCTATATCATGGATCATCAAGGATTCTCTCTGAAACAGTCTGGAGCTCAAAGGCTTTCTCTCTTGCCGGTTACACCACAAGGTGAGTTCCTTTTTACTTCCTGCTTCTTCACACACATGCTCTCCAGTACAGGTTAGCTCTGAGTGTTAGCGATGCTAATGTAAACACCGACCATATTACTTCCAAAACAGTCGGGCATTGTTTCTGATAGCAACGTTTCTGATAGGGCCGTGGGTCCACATTTCAGATATTACGTCATATCGGACGCAAATCTGGATCAGCTCCGTTGTTCCCCGTTTTTAGAGATTTGGGTACGGAGGAAAAGAGAGAGGGTTTTATTTTCTGACGCTGCGTGAGTTCCCCGACACACCGGGGACACATTTTTATGTATAAAAGACATCAAAAAGTGCATTTTGCATGATAGGTCCCCTTTAAATGAAAAGCTTCCAAAGTAGTTATTTCACAACATTTAGATTTAAGTGAAACACAGACACTTTCCCAGGATTTTTGTGTCAAACTGCGCAGAAAACCTCAAACATCAATGTGAAGAAGCAATAAGCAAAGCACATTTTTGAGCAATGGACGTCTTCAAAATCACCTGAAGTTGCCAGTATATTGTGATTTTTCTTTATTTTCTTTATTGTTTTATTTAAGGTCCACATGTTCAAGGACTCCCAAGAGAACAAAAAGGAAGTTATAGTTAAAAAAAATCGCTCCACTGAAATTCCTTTAAAGAAGGCCTTCGTAGAATACAAAGAGGCTCATTCACTGAACTTTTAGCAGCTTCCTCTCGTGGAGAAGGTTGAGTGAGAGCGCTGTGGTGCTGACAGGTCGAACCACAGCTCTAAAGTGTGGAGAGATGATGGAGATAGAAGTTTGAGGTTAAACCAGAAGATTGCAGATGGACATTTTGTGTACATTTGTAAGGGAGATATTTGACTTTTTAGACTTTAAAACAGGTGCAAATTAATATGAGAAGTGCCCTATTCTGCTTATTTGAGAGTCCCTTTCCTCGTGTGTGATATAGGTTTTCTGCATGTGAATGGTCTGCAAAAGCTAGTGACATCACTATGTAAAATGTGCGCTCCTATTGGCTAGCGCTCGAACACATTGTACATGATAGGCTAAGGGGCGGGACATCTCTAAGCGGTTGACCAATCACAACAGAGCCGGCCAGCCAACCAATCAGAGCAGACTGGGCTCTGGTTTCAGACAGAGGGTGAAAAGAGGTGCTGCAGCACAGACAGTATGAGAACAATAAAGAGCTTTTTGAACATTAAAGCATGGAGACACTACATACTGATATACACCTGAACATCAGCAGGAGAGGACTCTTTAAAGTAGAGACACTACATACTGATATACACCTGAACATCAGCAGGAGAGGACTCTTTAAAGTAGAGACACTACATACTGATATACATCTGAACATCAGCAGGAGAGGACTCTTTAAAGTAGAGACACTACATACTGATATACACCTGAACATCAGCAGGAGAGGACTCTTTAAAGTAGAGACACTACATACTGATATACACCTGAACATCAGCAGGAGAGGACTCTTTAAAGTAGAGACACTACATACTGATATACACCTGAACATCAGCAGGAGAGGACTCTTTAAAGTAGAGACACTACATACTGATATACACCTGAACATCAGCAGGAGAGGACTCTTTAAAGTAGAGACACTAAATACTGATATACACCTGAACACCAGCATGAGAGGACTCTTTAAAGTAGAGACACTACATACTGATATACACCTGAACATCAGCAGGAGAGGACTCTTTAAAGTAGAGACACTACATACTGATATACACCTGAACATCAGCAGGAGAGGACTCTTTAAAGTAGAGACACTACATACTGATACACACCTGAACATCAGCAGGAGAGGACTCTTTAAAGTAGAGACACTACATACTGATATACACCTGAACATCAGCAGAAGAGGACTCTTTAAAGTAGAGACACTACATACTGACATACACCTGAACATCAGCAGGAGAGGACTCTTTAAAGTAGAGACACTACATACTGATATACACCTGAACATCAGCAGGAGAGGACTCTTTAAAGTAGAGACACTACATACTGATATACCTGAACATCAGCAGGAGAGGACTCTTTAAAGTAGAGACACTACATACTGATATACACCTGAACATCAGCAGGAGAGGACTCTTTAAAGTAGAGACACTACATACTGATATACACCTGAACATCAGCAGGAGAGGACTCTTTAAAGTAGAGACACTACATACTGATATACACCTGAACACCAGCAGGAGAGGACTCTTTAAAGTAGACACACTACATACTGATATACACCTGAACATCAGCAGGAGAGAACTCTTTAAAGTAGAGACACTATGAACCTGAACATTAGCAGAATATGGCCCCTTTAATCACAATTATTAATAAATATTTTAATGTTTGAGTAATCCCAAGCGTCAGTTTGACATGTTTTTTCAGTTTTTTCCACTTTAAACGTTACATTTCTGCCCCACCATTGAACTACAACACATTCCGATTTTTAGCACTGGTTTTATAAAGTGTTATGAGCCATTTCTGGCCATGTTACAGCATTATATTTACTTAAACTTGGTCTGAAATTCACTCAGGCAGCCAAAAAACGTTTTCTGGAATTTATGTTGGCTCCCGCCAGCGATTAAACGGTCATATTTATTGCATTATTACGGCCGTCTGAGCCAAGATTCATGTTTAATGGGCACTGTGCGGCGTTGCTGGAGGTTTCTATGTTGGCTGTGCACACTTATTAAACTCTTAATGCACGCTGTGGTGGGGTCCAGCTCCTCCTCCTGTGGAAAGTGATCCATGGGGCTCCTGGGGGTCCACGTTCAGCCTGCAGAGGTTGATTGGTTGGCCTAAAGCGCCAGACATGTGGCTCTGTTAAAGGCGCACGCTGAGTTACTTTCCCTCCACCCTCCACTCTGCAGGGGAAACGTTGCCAAAGTCCTGCATGAGTACACAGTTTACCCTCTGCTGACTCACCTGACTGAGAAACAACTAGAAAGGTATATATTACACGTTTCTAGGAAGAAAATGACTTGTTTTAACACTTGAAGGTCACCTATTATGCAAAATTCACTTTTTCATGTATTTTCTACATACACCTATGTCCCCTCTTCTTCATGTCTCTTCTACATCAACATGTGTCCTCTCTTCTTCATGTCTCTTCTACATCAACATGTGTCCCCTCTTCTTCATGTCTCTTCTACATCAACATGTGTCCCCTCTTCTTCATGTCTCCTCTACATCAACATGTGTCCCCTCTTCTTCATGTCTCTTCTATGTGTCCCCTCTTCTTCATGTCTCTTCTACATCAACATGTGTCCCCTCTTCTTCATGTCTCCTCTACATCAACATGTGTCCCCTCTTCTTCATGTCTCTTCTATGTGTCCCCTCTTCTTCATGTCTCTTCTACATCAACATGTGTCCCCTCTTCTTCATGTCTCTTCTACATCAACATGTGTCCCCTCTTCTTCATGTCTCTTCTACATCAACATGTGTCCCCTCTTCTTCATGTCTCTTCTACATCAACAGGTGTCTCCTCTTCTTCATGTCTCTTCTACATCAACATGTGTCCCCTCTTCTTCATGTCTCTTCTACATCAACATGTGTCCCCTCTTCTTCATGTCTCCTCTACATCAACATGTGTCCCCTCTTCTTCATGTCTCTTCTACATCAACATGTGTCCCCTCTTCTTCATGTCTCTTCTATGTGTCCCCTCTTCTTCATGTCTCTTCTACATCAACATGTGTCCCCTCTTCTTCATGTCTCCTCTACATCAACATGTGTCCCCTCTTCTTCATGTCTCTTCTACATCAACATGTGTCCCCACTTCTTCATGTCTCTTCTACATCAACATGTGTCCCCTCTTCTTCATGTCTCTTCTACATCAACATGTGTCCCCTCTTCTTCATGTCTCTTCTACATCAACAGGTGTCTCCTCTTCTTCATGTCTCTTCTACATCAACATGTGTCCCCTCTTCTTCATGTCTCTTCTACATCAACATGTGTCCCCTCTTCTTCATGTCTCCTCTACATCAACATGTGTCCCCTCTTCTTCATGTCTCTTCTACATCAACATGTGTCCCCTCTTCTTCATGTCTCTTCTACATCAACATGTGTCCCCTCTTCTTCATGTCTCTTCTACATCAACATGTGTCCCCTCTTCTTCATGTCTCTTCTACATCAACATGTGTCCCCTCTTCTTCATGTCTCTTCTACATCAACATGTGTCCCCTCTTCTTCATGTCTCTTCTACATCAACATGTGTCCCCTCTTCTTCATGTCTCCTCTACATCAACATGTGTCCCCTCTTCTTCATGTCTCTTCTACATCAACATGTGTCCCCTCTTCTTCATGTCTCTTCTACATCAACATGTGTCCCCTCTTCTCCATGTCTCTTCTACATCAACATGTGTCCCCTCTTCTTCATGTCTCCTCTACATCAACATGTGTCCCCTCTTCTTCATGTCTCCTCTACATCAACATGTGTCCCCTCTTCTTCATGTCTCTTCTTCATCAACATGTGTCCCCTCTTCTTCATGTCTCTTCTACATCAACATGTGTCCCCTCTTCTTCATGTCTCTTCTACATCAACATGTGTCCCCTCTTCTTCATGTCTCCTCTACATCAACATGTGTCCCCTCTTCTTCATGTCTCCTCTACATCAACATGTGTCCCCTCTTCTTCATGTCTCTTCTACATCAACATGTGTCCCCTCTTCTTCATGTCTCTTCTACATCAACATGTGTCCCCTCTTCTCCATGTCTCTTCTACATCAACATGTGTCCCCTCTTCTTCATGTCTCCTCTACATCAACATGTGTCCCCTCTTCTTCATGTCTCCTCTACATCAACATGTGTCCCCTCTTCCTCATGTCTCTTCTACATCAACATGTGTCCCCTCTTCTTCATGTCTCTTCTACATCAACATGTGTCCCCTCTGTGGAAAGAGACTCTAAAAGTTTCAGGAACAAAGATTCTCTCTCTTTTTGATCCATTTCTATAAAAACCTATCTGAAAATGAGCTGATCAGATTTTGGCCACTTTGTGATGTCATAACGATGTTTCGTCTTGTGTAACCATTAGCCAATCAGCAACCAAGGTACCCCCCCCCCCCCCCTTATCACCTGAATCTCCTCCTAGAGCACCATTGAGTTCTTTGTAACCAAATCTCTCTCAGAGGGGCGTGGGGAGGGGCTCCTTATTTTCATCTAAAGTAACAGACAGAGAATCAGCACTTTTGAAACAGGGCTGAAACAGAGGGGATTATGGGTAATGCTGCAATGATCTGTTTGGTGTTTCAGCCAATCAGAGACAGGTTCTGTATATATCTGAGACCTGTGATATATTGATGAAAAACAGTATAATAGGGGACCTTTAAATTCATCTTAATTTCAAAAATTAATTGTAGCGAAAACAAACATAAAATCCAATTAATCCAACATATACGGTATATATCTTTTTTAAACTACAATCTCTCAGTTGCATTTTTCTCCAAAACACCAGGTACCATATAAACAAAAATTAAGGATGCACACTTTTCTACAAGGTTCCTTACTGCTGAGAAATAATTATTGCATTTAATGCTAAGAAAACAGTACAAAAACATTTTAAAACACTTAAGGGTCACGGGGCCAGTTGACAGTCCCGTGATTTCATTTAAAGCTTTTTTGTTACATGCATCCTTGTGCTGGACAAACTGTGTCAAGCATTAACAAATATTTAACGTTTAAAAAGACAGTAAGATGGTAATTTGCAATGTTATATTTTCTGGAGCTGTATTTTTGCCGCAAAACAATGAATATTATGGTGCATTTTCACTACAGCGCGGTTTGCGTTTCCACTTGGCGTAGTTCCGGCCAGCGGGTACTTTTTCCACAGTTTTCTGGCTCTCTAAAATCGAGGTTCTTTCCGGGCCAACAACCGGGCTGAGTATGCTAAACTAGTGAGAGAACTACAACAAAATGAACATATTTTACCGTGATTTAATTGTAGTACACGTTTCAAAATGATGCGGTAAAAAACATGAATTAATGCTTTGACAAGTCTGCAGACAGACGGCAGGCGAAAACCCTTTTAAAATGCGTGTTTTATGAATGGAGATCGCAGTATATGCTCCGACCGTCCACACTCACAACAACGGCCTATACAGACATAAATAAAGCAGCGACTGTATTCGCCATGACACAGGCAGTCTGTGGTTTGTACTTGTTTAACTTTTGTCTAGTTTCTGAACAGATATGAGGAGCTGTGAGCTCTGAGGGCTAACAGCTAACGGCTGATGTTGGTTTTGTGTTTCGCATTGAAGATGACGTCACAGCTCCGCCTACACTGCGTTACTATAGTTACTGCCCCAGCTACTAAACTGTAATGGAAACGCAGCAGAAAGTGAACCTGGCCTAACAAGGCATAACGAGGCCTAGCCATACCGTACTAAGCCGAGCGAGGCCCTGCAGTGGAAAAGCGCCATTAGTGGGCTTAACTTTCCAAGGTAAGGTTAAGGTAAGTTTATTTATATAAGTGTTAACACACAAAACAAATAAACGTGGAACATGACAATTCCTTCGAGAGAAGACAGTTAAAAATCCGCCTTGGAAATACAGCAGAAATGTATAACAAATGTGACCTTGGGGAACAGCAGCTGTAAACAAAAGCTTTTAACCGTGATATGAAAACATTTTGACATTTCGCCACGCATGCTCTCATCTTGAGGATTTATCGGCCATTAGAGCTGATGAAACCTTTTGTAAAAGCCTTGAAACATCCTCAAGCCCAAACAAACAGCTGCTTTCCACAGTGAGAATAAACACGCAATATGTGACGTCTCAGAGAAACACGCCAAGAGACGGTGTGTTTTGGACGTCTGTTTGTATTGTTGTTAACAATGAAAGTGAACTGAACCCAGAGGGATAGATTTAGAAAGGAGTTTCCTCCAACCTGTCTGTCATTCATCATGGAGGCCAGAGCTGCATTCCTCCAGCTTTAGTTTACTTTATTTCTCTTCTTCACGACCTTTGGTCTTACAGTTAGACACGGAAAGATAACTGGGTCCTCTGTACACTGAACAAAACAATGATTTTTCACAATAAAAGCATCAGAAAAAGTTTATTTATAAGTTAATTATACTTCCTACAATCACATACATGTGTCTTATTAGTTGATTACTTAAAACCATGTAATGGGAACATATTGCTCTGCTTTACGGCTCCTTATTAGAGAAATAGTCTATACTCAACCAAAAGAATGATTTTTCACAATAAAAGCATCAGGAAAAGTGTTCCCAGAGGTTAATTATACTTCCTACAATCACATACATGTGTCTTGTTGTATTTTATTAGTTGATATCTAGTTAAAACCATGTAATGTGAGCATAATGCTCTACTTAACAGCTTTTTGCAAATAAATAGTCTATACTCAACTAAAACAATGATTGTTCACAATAAAAGCATCAGGAAAAGTTTATTTATTGGTTACTTATACTTCCTACAATCACATACGTGTGTCATATTAGTTGATTCCTAGTTAAAACCATGTAATGGGAACATATTGCTCTGCTTTACGGCTCCTTATTACAGAGACATAGTCTATATTCAACCAAAACAATGATTTTTCACAATAAAAGCATCAGGAAAAATGTTCCCATAGGTTAATTATACTTCCTACAATCACATACGTGTATCTTGTTGTATTTTATTAGTTAAAACCATGTAATGTGAGCACATTACTCTGCTTTATAGCTCCTTATTGCAAATAAATAGTCTATACTCAACCAAAACAATGATTGTTCAAGATAAAACCATCAGCAAATGTTCCACAAGAGGTTAATAGTACTTTATGCAACCATATACTTATGTCTGATGCTCGTAAGGGTTTTTAAGAATACAAATACACACACTGTCATTTATCAATTTGTAAAAAACCTGAGATTTCTAATGACTGAATGTTATATATCAGGGCCAAGAATAAGTTTATTCAGTTAAAATCAAGTAAGCATGTTGTTGCACTGAATTATAATAAATAGTTCAATAAAAAGGAACTCCTTGAGCTACTTAAGTTTTAGGGGAAGAACGTCATCTGCTATACATCTCCTTAATGCAGAGAAATAGCCTATACTCAGCAAAAAACACTATTTCACAATAAAAGCACCAGGAAAGGTTCCTCCACTGACAGTTAATTACTCACTACAATCACAAAGTGACGTATGAAGTCCCATGGGTTTTTTAAAAAAAAAGCCACAATGGATCTTTATTATACTTAATCGGTTCGTAAGAAACCTGAGATTTCTGTGAGTCATTACGTTTAAAACCACAAGCGTAAACTTTGAAAAAACTCTGAGGGACACTCATCCGTCTTTGGAGTTGTAGTTCGGGTTTTCAGAAAAAGCTGTTAGCGCTAACATGAGTCAAGGTTTCAGATGTGTTTTATTTAGCTGACAATGACTTTTTTTTGCACTCAAGCTTTGTCTATTCAATCTGTCTTATTTCCAAAATCCATACTGATTTATTCCACAGTAGAAATCCTCATTGTCTCTTTTTTGGCTGCTTATCTGCCTGAATTTCAAAATAAAAGTGCATATTGAAGAGATAATGAAATGTATCAATGTTTTCAAATCAGCAATCAAATGTTATTTATACAGCCCAAATATTTTTAACCTTTTATTATGCTCACTGTCGAGGTGGTAAGTTCACTTTTTCGCATAAGATAAGACAGGATAAGATAAGTTAAACATGTATTGATCCGCGTAGAAAATGTAGGTGTTAAGGCAGCAACAGGAAAGCACAGGTAAGAGTTTACACAAGTATAAATAAGAATACAAAATAAATAATGTGCATAATATAATAACATATCAACACTAGAATGACCTGAAGCTGTTTAAATACATAACAAGTTCAAAGTAGGTGCATACGGTGCAAAAACAAATGCACAAATAGACAACCTGTCACGATCTGTCTATGTTGTGTTTTGTCTTGTCTAGATCTGTCTTTGGTTTTCTGTCTGCGTTGTGTTGTGTCTGGTTTAGATCTGTCTTTGGTTTTCTGTCTGCGTTGTGTTTTGTCTGGTTTAGATCTGTCTGTGGTTTTCTGTCTGCGTTGTGTTTTGTCTGGTTTAGATCTGTCTGTGGTTTTCTGTCTGCGTTGTGTTTTGTCTGGTTTAGATCTGTCTGTGGTTCCCTGTCGTTAGTTTCCCTGGTGTGTCTAATGTACCCGATTGTGTTCACCTGGTGTCCCTGTGTTTTCTCCTCCCTCCTCACCTGTGTCTTGTTTGTATGATTAGTCTTGTGTGTATTTAAGTTCTGGTTTTTCTGTCTGTCTTTGTCGGTTCGTCTTGTGTAATGACGTGGTCTGTGGTGAGTGTTCTGTTCAGTCTTTGTTAAATCGTTTAGCCTTGAAATAAAGGAGCTATTTTTGTCACTTGAATCTGCATTTGGGTCCTGCTTCCGACATACATCGTAACACAACCGTGTTAATTTCCATCTGTTTGAAATATGGAAAGTGTCTTTGGGAGTGTCTCCGTAAAGATGGATGTGTGTGTTGACCTCTGTGATATCCACGCTTACTGGCACACTGAGAACATCCCGTTATTCATCCCAGCACTCCCACACAGCGCTCACTATTCCAATTTACGGTAGAGGACCATGGGAAAGGTCAAGAGGTCACCTACTTGTGTTTATTCCCCTGAAGTTACATAAGTCTGCTGTGTGTATTCTGCATCAAACCCTCACTTTCTGTAGCTTCCTTGAGGCTAAACAGCTGTTTTTGCTTCACATCTGTTTGGGAATATTGAGGAGGGCCGCAGACAAAAAGCTAACAGGACACAAACTAAGGACAATGGAATTATACATCCTGCGAATAATTAAAAAAGCAAAGGGCGGATTTACTCTCCTTGCTTTGAGTCTCTTCCAGGAACATTGTGTGTTTTGAGTCCAAGTTGATTTACTTTACTAGAGCGGGCTGGCTGTGAGATAATTGCAAAATCAGGCCACATTTTCCTTTTTATTGACCGTGCACATTGCTCAAAAGTGTGTTTTTATTACACGATAAAAATAATACTTTGTTGTCAGATCAAGTCTGAAATGTTTCTAGCATTACAAAATATCATAAATATGTAAATAATTAAGACCAGAAACAAGGAAACAGACATTTCACTTATCATTACAACCACAAAAGATCAGTGGTGCAATGCAACTAAGTTCATTTACTCAAGTACTGTTCTTAAAGAGTCCTCTCCAGCTGATGTTCAGGTCTATATCAGTATCTAGTGTCTCTACTTTAAAGAGTCCTCTCCTGCTGATGTTCAGGTGTATATCAGTATCTAGTGTCTCTACTTTAAAGAGTCCTCTCCTGCTGATGTTCAGGTGTATATCAGTATGTAGTGTCTCTACTTTAAAGAGTCCTCTCCTGCTGATGTTCAGGTGTATATCAGTATGTAGTGTCTCTACTTTAAAGAGTCCTCTGCTGCTGATGTTCAGGTGTATATCAGTATGTAGTGTCTCTACTTTAAAGAGTCCTCTCCTGCTGATGTTCAGGTGTATATCAGTATGTAGTGTCTCTACTTTAAAGAGTCCTCTCCTGCTGATGTTCAGGTGTATATCAGTATGTAGTGTCTCTACTTTAAAGAGTCCTCTCCTGATGATGTTCAGGTGTATATCAGTATGTAGTGTCGCTACTTTAAAGAGTCCTCTCCTGCTGATGCTCAGGTGTATATCAGTATGTAGTGTCTCTACTTTAAAGAGTCCTCTCCTACTGATGTTCAGGTGTATATCAGTATGTAGTGTCTCTACTTTAAAGAGTCCTCTGCAGCTGATTTAACAGTGATATACTGTACTTAATGTAAACACAGAAACAGTACAGCAGGTGTTCAGACTAAACACATGACCAACCTTCCTTTCTCTTTCTTCTCACAGTTTCTGTGACTAAGTCCTACTAATATAGTCGACCTATCACCCATAAAAACTGCCTTTTTTATCTCAGCATGACTAAACAATGACAAACACAGGTTAATATTATTTATTTATGACTCAAAGCTCGCTCACAGAGGAGGAGGAAAAGTTAAAAGGTCTGTTTCTGATTAAGAAACCACAAATACTTCCCGTAGGCCTGTGATTCTATCTCTGCTCATCTCATAAACAGGAAGCAAAGCGTGCAGGAATTCACGAGAGGAAATGATGCCTTTCGGCGGGTGGTACAGCTACGAGGGCGGGAAGTAAAAACACACTTTGCTTTGTCGTTGGGTCGAGAAAAGGTTGAATATACAATGGTTTTCATGCATAAAGAGTCTATGGATCAAACTGGGAGAAAAAGGAGCTTCCACTACCGTCTGTTTGTCTTATTTCACCCTGGAGAGTGAAGGAAAATAAATAAAGTCAGAGTGAAGTGGTCTAAGTTTGTCTCCCAGTAGAGTGATTGAGGTCAAACAGTCTTTAGTTTAGTTGTCTGACACAAATGTAATAAGTTAATGCTTCATGCTATCCGTCTAATCAACTTGTTTTACATGCTTTGTTGAGCCTTGAAAGCTTTCAAATCTTTCTCTATCATGATACGTATTAATGACTCAATAATTCAGAAGAACTGCTTTAAATTTGGCAATTAATTTTGCAATTATGAAGTACAATATCCAGAGAAGAAGAAATTAAGTGATCTGCCGCTATGTTTTGGTTATACATAACACCCTTTATCCTTGGAAAGCTCCACCTGAAAAACCTGAATTAACTGAGAAATATTGGAAAATAAGTCAATCATGTGTCTGTTGTTTGTTAATTACACTACGGACTATCAAGGTGATACAATAGATATATTTCAAGCATATCCTATAAAAACTATAGTAAAATTCAGATAAAATGTGAACTATCCCTACTCCTCTAATGAGACCCCTTAAAATCTCCCTAATAAACAGTAACTTCAGTATTTAAGGATCAAAATGTTAAATAAGTTCATCAGTTGTTTAAAGGGGACCTATCATGCAAAATGCACTTTTTGATGTCTTTTATACATAAACATGTGTCCCCGGTGTGTCGGGGAACTCACGCAGCGTCAGAAAATAAAACCCTCTCTCTTTTCCTCCGTACCCAAATCTATTAAAAATGGGCGTTCAACGAGCGGATACAGATTTGCTGCCGATGTGATGTCAAATCGACGGTGGACCCACAGAGAGTTGCTATCGGAAACAATGCCTGACGTGTTTTGGACGTAATATGGTATTTGTTTACATTAGCTAGCATCGCAAACACTCAGAGCTAACCTGTACTGTAGAGCACATGTGTTTCAAAAGCAGGAAATAAAAAAAAGAACTCACCTTGTGATAAACCCGCAAGAGAAAAATAATTTGAGCTCCATACTGTTTCAGAAATAATCCTTGATGTGGTTTAGAACAGGATGGCGTTTTATCACAGCAGAATTTAACTTTATCTCCGGTAGAGTTCTGATCAGGCATTAGCTCCGCCTCCTCTTTTCTTTTTTTTAAACTAAGGACTTAAAATCCGCGTTTCTCTAACAGCTGGAATACAGTGCCACAGTGACACGTCCTAAAACCCGGAGGTAAACTCCTTCCGGTTCCTTCGATAAAAACGCAATGCTATTTCTCCATAGGGTTTAGGAAAATAGCTGGAAATCAGGTCTGTGGTTGAAACACATTTAAGAGACGGATCACGTTTTGTTCAGCCGGATAATCTCCACATGTCTATCCTACTTTTATCATTTTCTAATCATAAATCTAGTCGCCAGAAGCAAAATGCTAACGTTATGCTATAAAGGAACTACAGCAGGGTCGCTGCTTCAACGTCACGCCGACTTCAGATCCATATTCAAAACTACAGATTCTAAATGGTACAAGTTGAAGCGTTTGTTTGAACAGTTTGCAGGAGGCAGGAACTTGCTTTCAAGCAGAACAGAAACTAACTTAGAGGAGTGTTTACGTGTTCGGCGTAATGACGTACAACGGCCTCCACGACTTCTGTAGTCCTATTCAGCCACTTGGTAACAACCATCGTTTTTCAGACACGTACACTCTTCAGAAATCACCAGTGGGGTCACTGCTGATGGATTTAATGTCGTAGAACAAAACGTGATCCGTCTCTTAAATTTGTCTCAACCACAGACCTTGTTTCAGCTATTTTTCTAAATCCTATGGAGAAATTGCTTTGCTTTTTGTCGAAGGAACCGGAAGTGGCAACATGCTAACTTACTTCCGGGTTTTAGGATGCGTCACTGTGGCACTCTATAGCGGGATATGAGGGATGTCTAAAATGCATGATCTGTTTGTATGTTAAGGAAAACACATCATAGACATGTTTTTATATATTTGTATATATCTGAGACCCATAATATAGGCCTAAAAATAGCATGATAGGTGACCTTACCAAAAAAAACTCATTAACTGAGAAATAATGAAAGAAATGTCAAAGATCCTGTGTCCAGTGGCGGCTCTAGACCAATTTGACTGGGGGGGCCACGCTGGGGCCAGTTATTTTCTGAGGGGGGCCCAATAAATGCAGCACGAAAAAGACAAAGACAGTATGAAGTAATTGCGCATAAGAAAACAATGCAATACAGTTATTGGTATTTGTTTCATTACACATATTTATTTCAGATACTTATAGTTACAGTTTTTACGCTCTAATGCAGGGGTCTCCAACCTTTTTTAGGATGAGAGCTACTTTCAGAAAATAAAACAAGTCGTGAGCTACTTTTGCAGTGTATATATTTAGCACATTTTAACATTATTATATCCTTAACTTTAACCTTTGAGTGCTGTTTGGGTCTGTGGGACCCGTTTTCAGTGTTTACTAAAAGAAAATGTATGCAATTTAATTATTTTAACCTGCTTTATTTGGGGGTGGACCTCAAATCGTCTAGGGGGGGAACTCACCTCCTCTAGGGGGGGACCTCACCTCCTCTAGGGGGGAACTCACCTCTTCTAGGGGGGGACCTCACCTCCTCTAGGGGGGTCCGGGGCATGCACCCCCTGGAAGATTTTTTTTTTTTAAGTTGAAGTGAAATGCATCAATCTGGAGCACTTTGAGCACAAAAGGAATTTATGGATACAGCTCTCAACACTCATATGAAAGGGAGCTTTATACTTTTCAATAATCCAAACATCTTTAGAATATGATCACAACCATAACAAATCATTTAAACTTGTTTATTCTTATTTTATGTTACCTAGTTAGCATTCTTTATTTTTATTTATGCACATTTTACTAATTTTAAACATTTTCAGGGGGGTCCAAAGGCAGTGTTAGGGGGGCACTGGCCCCACCTAGAACCGCCCATGCCTGTGTCTGTTTAATTAAAGTATAGACAGACACACATATAGTTATAATGCAAGCATAACCTATGAACAAATTGTCAGGTTGCTGTTTTATGAGCGTCAATTGGCAAAATGTTGTGAAATTCTGATTAAACTACAGCCGTTTCAGAACTAATTCAATGGATTACACTTCCAAAAATCTCCCTAATAATCAGTAGCTTCGGTTTTTAAGGATCGACATGTTAAATAAGGTCATCAGTTGTGTAACTTTGAAGCACAACAGCGGCACTTTTACTGTAAATGACGTCTGTGAGCAAACACAGTCTAGACGGTTTTAGATACGAGATGAAAATGATGATGAGGGGTTTCCTGTGGCTGATTAACAATTATAAATCAAAAGAGAAAGATTGAAGATGATCTGCTAAAACATGATGATTCATTGAATCCGTGGATACTTCAAAGTCTTCAGTTTATAGTAGACTAAACAGAAATATAGAGAGAAAACTGTATTTGTTATTTCAGTAAATCGGAGCTTCAACAGCATCTCCTTCTGCTTCAGATGTTTTTAAATTAAACACAAACACCCATCGAGGTACTTTACTTGAGTGTTTCCATTTAATGGTACTTTATACTTCTACTCCAATACATTTTAAAATGGAAAATTATGTATTTCAGGGTTCATACACTTTTTCACCAATGATTTTTCAATGACTTCTCAATGACCTTTACCTAATTTTCCATGACCAAAAACATGACTCTTTCTCAGCGGTACCACTGAAAATGGTTTATTTTAACATGGAACAGGAAAATAAGGTCTGAAACATGTTGTGCCTATCTAAAACAAATCCAATAGTAGGCTTACTAGCTTCGACACGCTAAAGCAACTCAAATCTCTCACCAGCAAAACACCTCGACAGTTAAATGCCATTTTAAGTTTCATTACGAAACAGTATTTATTATCATTATAGTATTACTATTTCGGCGATTAGCTAAAATATAAATTATATTTGATGCAACTTTAGTTACATTTCCATGACTTTTCCAAAACTTTGGGAAAAATATTGTTTTCCATAACTTTTCCAGGGCCTGGAATTTGCATTTTGAATTTCCATGACTTTTCCAGGTTTTTAATGACCGTAGGAACCCTGGTATTTAACTCCACTTCGTTTATTTTAAAGCTTTATTTCCTTATTGGATGCGGATTTGGCTCCAAAAACATGTCAAAACATTGCGTGTTTTTAAAGATTAAACCATTAGAATAACTTTTTGATGGACAACAAGTTAAAAATGTCAACAGTAAAATGCAACAATATGAACCATCTAATAACTAGGTCAAATGTATAAGGAAAGTAATACTTCTACTCTTGGTAATTAGCTTGATAACACTTCTGTATTTAAGTTAGAATTTAAATGTCGGACTTTCACTTCGGACGTTAATATTTCTGGTACTTTCACTGAAGTAAAGAATCTGAATACTTCCTAAAACCCCGGATATTAGTGCCCGACTATATTGTGATGCTTATTTTTGAAAGACAATGGACTTTTCTCCTAACTGGAAAACTTTACAAACTGTCCGTGAGATTCTCATGTCTGTTTCCAGAGAGATAAAGGGGCTTTTTCCTCTTTGACGTAAGCCTCCGAGGGCAACTTCATGCACCACCCTAGACGGTGAATTATCTTCAGTAAGTGTGTGTTTCTCCCCTGAGAGAGGAGAGGGCGGAAGATCTGAGTCATGGGCGGTAAAAGGTTTTCATTAGACCGTCGCTGAACAGCACTTTCTCAAACTCAAAGGCTTAATCCAAATCTAAACAGGAGAGAGAGAGAGGGAGAAAAGTCACATTTTCAAACTAAAAGCCTTTAGCTCTGATTGAGTTGGCTTCATTAAATGCAAATAATGTTTAATTTATCCTTTTTTCCCCAATAGTTTTGATTTAATCTGTTTTTAATCGACAATTATACCAAGTTTTAAGATCTTCATTATATTTTCGACAGTGTATACTGTGGCACATTTCCATTATAATTTCAAGTCACTACATTATGATACTTTTAACATACTATACCATGACTATTTAACACAAGTAATAACACTTTTTACTTGATATTTTCAACATTCAATACGAAAAGTATATTATAACTTATTTTATATGTTTCTACATACTACACCATGACCTTGTTCATATTTTTTTTTAAACAACAAATGAAGCTCAGTGCAAGTTCAACCAGGAAGACCTCCTCTCAATAAGCGATCGGGGGCGTCACTCCCCAGCTTAACCAATCACTTCGCTCTATTCTCACAAGCCTATCATAGCGCTCCGCTAACCCTTTTAAATCTGCTCTCAGCTGTCATTTCAGGTGACTCGACCAACCCTCCTCCCCCCCTTTCCACCTCCTGTCCCTCTGAATCCAGGGTCAAGCTAAGCCCCTCCCCTTCAGACCAAACCCAACTATTCATTCACCACCACCAGGGTCAAGCTAAGCCCCTCCCCTTAAGACCGACCCAACCATCCATTCACCACCACCAGGGTCAAGCTAAGCCCCTCCCCTTCAGACCGAACCCAACTATCCATTCACCACCACCAGGGTCAAGCTAAGCCACTCCCCTTCAGACCGAACCCAACTATCCATTCACCACCACCAGGGTCAAGCTAAGCCCCTCCCCTTCAGACCGACCCAACCATCCATTCACCACCACCAGGGTCAAGCTAAGCCCCTCCCCTTCAGACCGAACCCAACTATCCATTCACCACCACCAGGGTCAAGCTAAGCCACTCCCCTTCAGACCGAACCCAACTATCCATTCACCACCACCAGGGTCAAGCTAAGCCACTCCCCTTCAGACCGAACCCAACTACCCATCACCATCATCGGATCGGTTCTCCCCTCCCGAATGATACTCCCGCACAACGGGGCCTTATCGCCAAAACTCCATTACATTCATTTGTGTATCTCTGCAATAAATATGTATTCTTACATCAAAACCGTCTCTCCTGATTGAACTATACTATACTATTTACTTGATATTTCCAACAAACCATACTATGATTTTTTTTACACTTTAATCAATGTGTACAGGAAACCACAAAATAAAGAATATGTAAGCAGAAAAGAGGTTTAAATGTTTTTTATCACACATATTGTTTCACACAGAGTAGAAAATGGCCTTCATGTGGTACAAAATATTGCTTACATTACATCACAGAATGAGACAAATAAACTCGACAAGCAAATTCAAATGTTATGAAATAGTGGATCCCAGTGTAGCCCACTACATACAGCGCTGGATTTCATCTTAATTTGTTATCTAAAAATATACATTATGTGTATTTATTACTTCAAAGTATCACAGTTATTTTAATTTCAGTGCTCAGCCATGTCAAATTAATAGATGTACTTCCACAGGCCTGGGATCAATACATAAAATATGTTTTAAATGTCCAGCTTGGTGTCAAATAACAACATACTTCTTAGTGTTAAAAGTCACAAAATACACAAATAAGAAGAACATTTAAAGTGCAAACTACACAAAGGGTGAAGGGACGGCTTGGATTGCTTTAAACAACCTCTTTGTGACATACTATATACTTCATAAAATCATACTTCCTTGTACGTGAAAATAGTGTTTTGTTTCACAACCTGTTGTAGTGTTTGTGTTTCTTCATTTTTAGCTTACAGACAAAATCCCCTCTCAGATACACATCTTCTAAATCAACAAGAAAGCAAATCATTCTTATTGCTTTAGCATTTCATGGTACGGTGAACAGTGTTGAAGTGTAGTGTGTAAATCCTTTTTTTCACATTCAATCAACTTAAGCTAGATAGAACGTGGCTTGATAAGCAAACTGGGAATTTCAAAGTTGCAGTTCGTCAAATGAACATCAGATCAAGGAATGCTAGCTGTTTAAAAGTCCTTTAAAAGTCCAAGATTTCCTGTAGTCTTCATTTCAGAAATATCTCTTCTGGTGCAATACGACTTTATTTCGTAAAAAAACATGTACGGTAGGAACACAGATAATTCTTTCATCGCCTGTTAGTTCTGCAACGAATCACACATGTAAAGTTTGTCAATTAAAAGAGATCATTTTGTAAGTTAAGAAAATTGCGTTGTTGTTGTTGTCTTAGTTTGCTTAGTTTACATAGCTTGCTAGCTTGCCATGTAGCTTAGCTATGTAGCAAAGTAACGTTATTTTACGTGATTGTAAATAAGGAGCAAGTGTGTGTGAGTACATCCTGGTACAAAACTCGCAGGTATAGTAGCTCCGGCGGGTGAGAAAGGTGAAACATTTACGCACGTTTTTATTTATGTATTATTGTCTATTGCTTTCAACTACGGATGACCGTACATTTGAGCTAACTTAGCTATGTTCTAATAAAACATTTAACGTTATCTTTCGGTGAGATAGTAGGTTGCAACATTTATGCAACTTTTGTGTCTTTCAAGATACGTCTAATACCTAAAGTTAAATGACAAACTGAAACTTTCTTGACCTGTCAAATTATCTTTTCCAATAAGCGTGATTCCTGGACTCAAACAGGAGGACCAGATCTGTTTTCTCTGGCTTTTAGCGTACATATATCTTTCCGAAATAATGGTGGTCCAATGTAAGGGGCGGGTCTTCCCCTCTCTATAATGTCACAAGTTGTCTTGATTGACAGGTGTCTCGTTCAGCCATCGTGGTTCCTTCATGTGTGTCCCGTCTCAAATCCTTCACTTTAGTGGCAAAGACGGTGGTGATGAACCCAAATCAAGTCTTTAAATTGACTTTGGGCAGATACATTCAAGTGTTTCTACTGTCTCTTCATTAAAAACCACCATCAGAGTCCCAAACATATATTCCTTCATTAGGCGGTAAAGCGTCGGATGTGCTTTCTTTTCCTTGCCTGGCAATATCGAACCAACAACGCCATCGCGATCAACAGAACCAACACTATCACCACTACAGCGATAACGTAGTTCTGCACGCCCGATATGTGGCACATTTCGAGCGTCACCTTCTCGATGTTCACCGGTTCTGAATACTCCTCGTGAACGCAGGTGACCGTCTCGATGTCCGGTACGACCACGGCAGAACGCTGCACCATCTGCAGGAAGTCGAGGTTGCTGCAGCAGCTCAAAGGGTTGGAGCCCATGTAGAGAGTTTTTAGGGAATGTTCCAGAGCGAGCATGGAGCTGTACTTCAGCGTCACAAGGTTATTGTTCTGCAGGTTCAGCGACTCTATGGACGAGTCTTTGCTCCACACGGGTATATTCGTCAGCTGGTTTGTGGATAAGTCGATGTGTTTGAGACTCTTCAGCGACGACAAGTCTGTGTTTAAACTGGAAATGTTGTTTTCTTTTAAAAGGAGGTGGATTAGGGTATGCTCCAAACCAGAGAGGGAGTCTTTGTCCATTTCTAGCCCAGGATTTAGCGACAAATCCAGTAACTTCAAAGAGGTGTTGGCAAACGCGTTCGCAGGCAAAATCCTTAAATAGTTCTCAGACAAATTCAGGAATTGCAAGGTCGGTATGGAAGTAAAGGAGACACAATCCTGGGGTTCATTCTCCGAGGAACAGATTTCCAGATCATTCTGCTGCAGATGAAGGTGTTTGATGCTGGGTAGTCTTTGAAATATTCCATGATCCAGGGTGGTGAGGTCGTTTCCTTGCAAGAAGAGTTTTTCCAGCGACGGCAGAGTGTTTTCCCCAAATGTCAGGCTCTGCAGGGAGTTAAAACTGAGGTTGATGATCTTCACCGTCTGCAGGAGGCCTGGGTTGGTGATAGAGAACGAGTTGATGCAGTTATTGCTCACATTCAGCACCTCCAGAAATCTCATACAGTGAAAGAACGACTCAGGAATGCTTTTGAGTTGGTTGTAACTCATATCAAGGTATTTTAGATAATAGAAATAAACTTGTGTTCTCTTTTCAAGACCTCCTGTGACGTTGACGCTCTGAAGATGGTTTCGTGAAACATCAATATGTTCAATCATGTTGGATCTGGGGAGAAGAGGGAAGTAGAGCATTTTGTTTTCACTCAAATCAAGATGCGTGAGTTTATAGAAGACCACCGATGTGGTACTGTGGAAGAACTCCACGCTGTTTTTGCTCAGATTGAGGACTTTCAAATTGCAAAGGTTAAAATCTGTGATGCACGTGATCGAGTTCTTGGACAAATCGAGTTCAGTCAAATTATTCAAGAACTCAAACGCTCCGTCTTCAATCTCCAAGATGACGTTATTGTGGAGGCTGATTCTTCTAAGCGATGAGGATCCGCTGAAGGTGTTATGGGCTATTTTGGTGATGCTGTTGCCATTCAGAGAAAGGTCCATTAGCGACGGAGAATCGGCTAAAAAGTAGTCCGACATCCCTGTGTACAGCCCGTTGTTCGACAGATCGAGCGACTCCACAGCTGTGAGAGGCCCAATGTTGATTTTGGCGTGAGCGAAAACATTCAAATGATTCCTGGACAGATCCAAGACTCTCAGATCCGTCATGTCTTTGAAGAGCCCCGGCTGGATGAAGTGGATCTTGTTGGCGCGGAGGTTCAGGTGGTGGAAACCGTTTTGATACGCCAGTGTTTCCTGCGAGAGATTCTGCACCTGGTTGAGGGAAAGATCCAGCATTCGAACGCCATGAGGAAGGTCGACCGGTGCACTTCTGAGGCTCAGATCGCTACAGAACACATCCATCTGGACCTGAAACACAAACACACGTCTGATTATGTCGGCACGCTGCCAGATTAACCCTGAAACAATACAGAGCAAATGTTTTAAGTGTGGAGGGGCGATTTGTGAGCATGTTCTTGGCAGCAGTACAGACCCTCTAAAGTTTACGATAGTGAGTCGTTCTGAAGGGAAGAATAACTTTTTACAATTGCAATGGATAGGTAATGACTTCTTCATCAAACAGAAGAGTGTTTTTAGTCCAAAGACGATACGTCACACCTCTATTACTCAGTTATTCGGCATCTTCTCCAGTTCCTCTTAATCCAGTCGAATATTTTAGTTATTAGATGTTGTTTATAATTGAAACCACATGGCCAGAGACCCATTCTGTCCACCTCTCCGTTTTCTCTCCAAGTGCATTTAGCTTCTCGGATTATTTGTGGCATCCTGAAATAGGCATTCCTCTTTGCTAACGAGCCATAAACAAACAGATTGATATATTCACAAACTCCTGCCGGGCAAAACATCTTGTGTCTGTTGTCAAGAACTGAGGAACAAATAAAGGATTTTTCAAAGAAAACATCTGATTCTGGTGTTATCAGTGATACTAAAAACGAACTTATATTAAGCTTTTGAGTGTATACAGTCTGATATATGCATGTTTGAAAGTACATGTACTCAAGCACTGTACTAAATAAGATTTTTGAGGTGGAGTATACTCATACTGCACTACTTTTCAGAGGCACATGTACTTTTTAGTCCATAGAATTTGCGTTTAGATGTCCTTTTATAATGTGTTCGTTTTGCACCTTGCGTTGATACTTTGAACGTTATATTATGGAGCACTTTTCTTTGTTTTGTTGTTGAAATGGGCATTTTGCCTTTAAGGAGCCAACTATAATGTGAAATAAAAGAAAAACTCCCGTGTAAGGATATTAGTTGTTTGTGTATTTGTTATATTTTCCTTTTTTGTGACCTTTTTATGACATTATTAGAAAGCAATGCTACAGATAAGAGCTGGGGAATAGCGTGCTAACAAGGCTACAACAAAATATATTTTCACACAACCTGACGTCACTAAATCTCTTCTAGGAATGTGCTGGTCTTTCATAGGAAAAAGAAAATCCTCCTGCACACAGGAAGTGATGCCTGTGACATTTCCAGTTTATTACATAACTAGAAGAAGAACTGTTGGCAGATTGCATAGGAAGCAACAACTAATTCACCAGAAGCTCAGAGGAACAGAAGGTCTAATATACACATAACAACACTTTCACACAGCTTCCAGTGAAGCAAATTAACGTTTCTGGGTCTGAATTCTGGAGCCTGAAGCTAAAACGAATAAACCCGATCTGTTCAGGTCAGAAACCTTCAAATAAATCGTCTGCCTGTCAGGATAATGTGAAAAAACCTCCTGATGAATTAGGTGCCTCATCTCAGTTTCTGTGGGCAACCGAGGACATTAACTAAAAACAGATGAGGGCATTTAGTGTTTATTTATTTTACTGATATGAGAGGAATGTGCCTTCAGGAGGAGATGCAAGAAAACTGAGAAAAATCTGGATTTGAATGTTTAGTTTCGGATAAGTTTGTACGAGGAGATCTTTGGATAGGTATAAACCCCAGAAATCTCTCTATTTGTGCCAAAAGCTGGCAAGGAATATATGAGCTGTTCTGGTTTTGTAAGAAATGTCTTTGCCTTTTGATTGTTTTTGAAAGAGTTCCTCTGAGTTTGATGTGTTGGTTTTATTCTAAACAATAAGATATAACCAAATGTCTTAAGGTTTGACATCAAATAAGACATTTCGACAGATACATTAAGTGGCATATTATTTTTTTCAACGTTATCTTAATTGGTTTCTATTTTAAAACAATTGAAACACACGTCATAGTTTGCATTATAATTGCTAAAAAACTGATATTTTCCTCATTTATATGTTAAAATTACGATAAAAGGAATACATACACATAAGAAAAGTCACAAAAACAAACAAAGAACACATCACAACATACAGTAACTCACAACCAGGCATGAAACAACAACAAATACATAAAAGTTTTCCTCTGAATGCCAAAAAGTTTAATTAAAATTAGAAATGTCTTCAATTTTGTCCGAAAAACGTGCAAGTAATCTGCGAATTTCATACCTTTGGACCTCTAAATGTGAGTGTTAGTGTGTCTGTTAAACCTTAGTAAACAGACCTGTGTGTGTGTGTGTATATAAATGTGTGTGTGAGGGTTTTACTTACAACTTGGCATGCTGGGAGTTGGCGAGGAGGCCGTTCGGACGCCGCCACGCAGCTGACCATCAGCGGGAGGAGCAGCTGGAGACAGGCCATGGTGCTGCAGGACACACACGATACACACACGTTAACACACACACACACACACACACACTCTGGCTGCAGGTGATATGGCTCCAGAGAGGGAAGGAAGAGGGAAGTAGCCCAACCTACATGTGTGACCTATGACAGTGCTATTTATGATACAAACGGGGCTTTTTGTTACACTGTGCACCGTGTTGAGCTGCAGAACTGGTGGAACAGAGAACCTGTGACGTAGACAAAGACCTTTTTCCGTCACTTCTGAGTAAATGCAGTCGATAACTGCACTGTAACGGTGAGAGAGGAGATACTTCAACCCAAACAAATACCCCTTATCAAGCTTTAGAAATTGATGTCTAATCCTGGATGTTCTCAAAAACACTACTTTAGAATTTGGAGGGTTTTAAAAGTTATATTTCTCAAGCGGAGAAATGTTTAAAAGAAAGAAATTAAGTTTCCCAAGACTGGCAACTATGGTGGTACTCGGATAATTTACTTAAGTTAAAGTAATATATATAATACCACAGATTAGAAATACTCTATAGCAAGTAAAAGTCCTGTGTTTGAAAGGTAGTAATATCGTGAAAATGTTCTTACAATTTAAGTAATAATAGTGATTACTATGCAATACAGCTCTTTAAAGCTGTTGTTTTATTTTAGACAAGATCATCCTTTATTGATAACAAAATATTCTATTCATATGGTTAATAAGGAAATATAAGAGTTGTAATTTGTCAACGTGGAGCACGTTTTGAATACTTTGTGTACTACTAGTTTAGTAGATTCGTAGTATTTGAATCATATAAACACATCATGGTAAATGTGAAGTGACATTACACATATTGCAGTGAAAAATATAATATTTCCATCTTAGAAGAAGAAGTGGCAGAAAATGTACTTTAATACTTCATATTTAAACTTGAGTACTATAGATGTACTTTCCCCCTGCTTATTGTTAGAAACATCAGACATTGTTTTTTACGTCTCGGTGAGTCATCTTTCACGAGACTCGGGTTCTGTGTCTCATTATTTTCTGCGGAAACTAACTCAAATATTTCCTTGAACAAAACAAAACAACATGTGTACTGCAGCGGAGACAATGTGTGAGTAATTACAGAAACAGAAAGGGTTAATAGCCAGGAGAGTCTGTTGCTCTAAAAACTCACCTACTGTTATACTGGAGTATAGTCAAGTACTTTATGTATATTACTTGATCTTTACTTGAGTATTTACATTAAGGTCACCTATCATGCTATTTTAAGGCATATATTATAGGTCTCAGATATATAAAAACACGTCTATGATGTGTTTTTCTCAAAGTACAAACAGATCATGCATTTTAGAAATTCCTCATATCCCTCTATTTCAGCTGTGAAACGCGGATTTTAGGTCCTTAGCTTGAAAAAAAAAGAGGAGGCGGAGCTAATGCCTGATCAGAATTCTACCGGAGATAAAGTTAAATTCTGCTGTGATAAAACGCCATTCTGTTCTAAACCACATCAAGGATTATTTCTCAAACAGTATAATAATAATACATTACATTTATAAAGCACTTTTCCTGGTGCTCAAAGCGCTTACAAGCAAGTAAAACAAAATAACAGCAAAAGTAGAAAGTGCTAAGCTAGGAGGAATAAGGGCAAGGGGTTAGTTGATTAGGAGTTGAAGGCAAGAGTGAAAAGTATGGAGCTCAAGTGCTTTTTCTCTCTCACGTTTATCACAAGGTGAGTTCATTTTTTTATTTCCTGCTTTTTAAACACATGCTCTCCAGTACAGGTTAGCTCTGAGTGTTAGCGAGGCTAGCTAATGTAAACAAAGACGAGATTACGTCCAAAACACGTCAGGCATGGTTTCTGATAGCAACTCTCTGTGGGTCCGCCGTTGATTAGACGTCAGATCGGCAGCAAATTTGTATCCGCTCGTTGTACACCGGTTTTTAAAAGATTTGCGTACGGAGGAAAAGAGAGAGGGTTTTATTTTCTGACGCTGCGTGAGTTCCCTGACACACCGGGGACACATATTAATGTATAAAAGACATCACAAAGTGCATTTTGCATGATAGGTCCCCTATAAAGCCTCATTATTACACTTGTTGGATCACAATGACAAACTACACGAGGAAAATGCTCTTGGTATTTTTGTTTACACAAATGGTTAAATTGAGTGTTAAAAGTGACAGAAGTTACGTTTAATTCATGTAAAAATATTTCCTAAACTCTCATTTAAAGGCACAGAGTTACTGCTGAAACCCTGCAAGAGCAAATTCATAAAGATTCATATCACATTGTTCTCATGTGATGTTTGTTAAGGTGTGTAGCTCCACAAAAAAACAAACACTCTTTCTTACATTTTAAAAGCATTTGTTGGCAATTAAGTAAAAAACATGAGATTTTATTTTGTAATTCCATTTTTTTTTAATGTAAAATCTTCTGCAAACAAGTAACAGATAAGACTTCTGTACTTTTACCTCATTTGAGATTGACTCCGGGATTTAGGTGTTAGATTTGGTGTTTTTACTTAAGTCAAAAGTACTTTTTTCTCCATATTCTGTAACCATGCACACATCTCCTCCCACAGTCAAGTCTTCCAACAAGTAAAACATGCAACAACAACAACAACAAGTCTTCTTCTAAATAATCTTTTTTTTTGGGGTTGAATATGACCTCACTTTGAGCTGATGTGATCACTACACTGGCAACCAGTGGTGGAAGAAGTACTTTACTTATTTAAAAGAAAACCGAGCTTTTACTTTGAAATTCCATACATTTGAACATGAAATCTACTGTAACAAGTAACGGATAAGACTTTTGTTTTGTTTTTAGTTTGAATGCAGGATTGAAGTTTAGTTTAACATTGCTGTAATAGTATTTTTTTTTAGTAAACTGTACTTTTTTACCATATGTGTTAGCCATGCGTACATTAACTTAACTTTATATACAAAAAATAGTTCAAAACGTTCAAGTTTAAAACATTTGTTAGAGAAATAATCAAATGCCATAAGCTACACAACTCTGACAAAGTAGATATTACAGTTTTCAAGCAATTGTCTAGAGTCTACACATTTTTTAAAGAAACCATCCCAACACTAACCTGCAATGGAAGAAGTACTTAAAGAAACAGAGCTTTTATTTTGAAATCTCATGTGTTTTTAATGTAAAATCTGATGCAAAATACTAGCTGATAAGACCAATGTACGTTACCTTAGTTTGGAGATTGATGCAGTATGTATGAGTAGTTTTAAAATGCTAAATTCATGTATTTTAAGTAAAAAAAATACACCTTACACTATTATTTTGAAGCCATGCACACATCTGCTCCCTCAGTCCTCCAACATGCTTTAAGTGTTTTTATAGAGTTGAACGTTACCTCACTTTCAGATGATCTCTAATCTTCACAGAGCCTCCTGACCATGTTGATCTCACATCCTCCGCATACACACACACACCCACTCACTGTCTGATCGATTGTGACCAAGTGAAACACCGCAAGCCTCACACACACACCCACCCACACACACACACACACACCCTCCTCTCAGCTGACTGTGTTCACCGCCGTCCAGCCATCACATCCTGTGAGAATATCCTGCATCCCCCCTCCCAACGCTGTGGGGAAATGCCTTATAAGGGGGTGGGGGAGTTCAGTTTTATGTGCCAACTTCAAGAAGACAAATCCCCTCCTCCTCCTCTTGCAAAAAAAAAATACCCTCAATCAATCCTAAGAGAGGCTGGGATGTTCTCACACACACTAAAGTGTATCTGGAATTTGGGGCATTTTAAACGGCAGTCCATGTTATCTTTTTGCATAGCAACCTTTTATGGGTAATTGTTTCAAATAAGAGAGTGATTTTCCCAAAAATGGCAACTAGCAGTTTTGGGAGAAGCACTTCACTTAAGTAGAAGTATGAATACTTCCTATCAATCTTTAGAAATACGTTTCACATGTGTCAAACTCAAGGCCCGGGGGCCAAATCAGGCCCTTGGTGGATTTAATTTCGGCCCGCAGGATAATTTCTAATGACTATTAGATCTGGCCCTCCGGTATATTGCACGCACACCTTCACTCCATCCTGAGGGTCTCCTCAGCTCAGAGCCTGAGCCCAAACATTGATGACCTTGCACCCAAGATGAGATGCCAAGTATCTGAGCTAGCATCACAGAGCAGCACACTGAGTTCAATGGATGTTTCCTTCTGCACTTCCTCTCTCACGACAACAGGGCATGTTTGGTTTGTTCTTTGAGGGAAATAGTTTTGTTGAAGCTGTTGTTGGCCTGTGGGAAAATGTAATCATAAGAAATGACTCTGGAAAAGCTGCAGATAGAGCCATAAGAAATGAATGCAGCTGATTATTTAATGTTGTTTTTATAGGCAATAATTGAAGCTTTGTTAGTTCCAGGTTTAATATGTGCAATAAGTTCATTTCAATAAGTTCTGCAATAAACATAGAACCAGTCCGACCCTCGACTAGTACTCATTTTTTTATTTTGGCCCACTGTGTATTTGAGTTTGACCCCCCTGCCTAGATATTCTCACACAGCATGACATTTGGGGCATTTTAAACATTTTGCATAATACTAAGGTGACCTTTCATGGATACATGTTTAAAAAAGAGAGATTTTCCCAAAACTGGTGTATTTGTATACTTTACTTATGTAGAAGTAGAAACATACTGTATCAACCGCATGTTCTCCCACACGAAACTCCACGTGGAATTTGGGGCATTTTATACATTTTGCATAATACTGTTACCTTTTATGGATAACTGTTTGAAAAAAAGGGGGAAACTTTCCCAAAACTGGCAACTAGCAGTGTTGGGAAAAGTACGTAGATCCTTGACTTATGTAAAAGTAGAAACATCCCCTATGAACTTTTAGAAATACCTTGACTGTTCTCCCACAACAAAGTCTATTTGGAATTTGGGGCATTTTTTTAAACGGCAGTCCATGTTATCTTTTTGCATAGCAACCTTTTATGGTTAATTGTTTAAAACAAGAGATTGATTTTCCCAAAACTGGCAACTAGCAGTGTTGTATTTATATCCTTGACTTATGTTCAAGTATAATTATCCTTTGTCATTCTTGAGATTAGCTAAGATGCTCTCACACACCAAAGTCTATCTGGAATTTGGGGCATTTTAAACCTTCCCTATGTTACCTTTTATGGAGAATGGTTTGAAAAAAAGGGGGTAACGTTTCCATAAAAGCAACTGGCCGAAGAGACAGAGGAATTTAGATCCTTGACTTCATTTTGCTCGTATTTCTCCATTTTCCGTTCCTTATGTGTGAAAACAAAAAAACGGATTCTGCCTAATAACATGATCTGTGCTTTCTTCAAAATCATTTGGACAGTTATTTATAGGAGAAATGTTGACTCACTTTGCCAGCATGTTTGAGACATTCATAGTTAGTTTTAGTAAATGAAATTGTAAGTGTAAACCGCTGTTTGCTCATCGTAATTACAGCCTTGTTTGTTTACTGTAAGATAAACCACATGACAAACCAGACTGAACTCCCCCTGTCGTAAAAAGGACATTATCACACCCACTCTTATACATGCATAAGTTACAGCTGTTGACATGTTGCTATACAGTAAAGGCTCTTTTCACACTATCTTACAATACTATTATCCTGTTTATATCACCATTTAATACATGTTTTACAATTTATTAACAACTAGAAGTGGGAGAAGTACTTCACTTAAATAAAAACACTGAGCTTTTATGAAACATTTCCTGTTATTGTAATGGAAAATCTACTCTGCAAACCAGTAACTGATTTAGAAGACTGTACTTTAGTAATCTAGCCATCTAGATGTATTTAAAGGGGACCTATCATGCAAAATGCACTTTTTGATGTCTTTTATACATGAAGATGTGTCCCCGGTGTGTCGGGGAACTCACGCAGCGTCAGAAAATAAAACCCTCTCTCTTTTCCTCCGTACCCAAATCTCTAAAAACGGGGAACAACGGAACTGATCCAGATTTGCGTCCGATATGACGTAATATCTGAAATGTGGACCCACGGCCCGATCAGAAACGTTGCTATCAGAAACAATGCCCGACTGTTTTGGACGTAATATGGTCGGTGTTTACATTAGCATCGCTAACACTCAGAGCTAACCTGTACTGGAGAGCATGTGTGTGAAGAAGCAGGAAGTAAAAAGGAACTCACCTTGTGGTATAACCGGCAAGAGAGAAAGCCTTTGAGCTCCAGACTGTTTCAGAGAGAATCCTTGATAATCCATGATATGGCGTTTCATCACGGCAGCATTTAGTTTAGACAGTAGCTGCCGGGTCCCGCATGAGCTCAGACCCCTCCTCCTTTTTTTTATTATCATTTTTTCTTTTTTAAAGCTTTATACCCCAAATCAGCACTTTTGAAACAGGAAGTGAAATAGAGGGATATGAGGCATGGCTAGAATGGGTGATACGATACGATATACTTTATTGTCCCCGTAAGGACATTTGTTCTGGACTCCGTCCTGCAGTTCCGCATACATGTACATATACAAACATAGTAGACATTAAGAGACATACACATATCATCAGTCATACACCGTTTGATCTGTTTGCTATTTTGAGCAAAACACTTCGTAGACATGTTTTTAATATATTTGTTATATATCTGAGACCTATGCTGTTGCCTAAACATAGCATGATAGGTGACCTTTAAACAAGAGGATAATCAGCTAAATGTACTTCAATAATCAAATGGTAAAGTACTCAGTTTGCAGAAGGGACTACTTAAACTGCCCTAAATTCCCAATGGAGTTTGGTGAGAACATAATAATAATATATATATGTATAAAAAGATTACAACAAATATGAGAAATATAAATAAACAATTAAATTGGAAGTATTGTATAGAAAAAGTCAGAGGAATGGCCAAAGCTTTCTTGACGGAGTATTTTACATATTGTATTATATTTGGATGGTATTATAAACCACAGAGATCAGAGGTTTTACTTTAAAAAGGTCAACTATTTAGTATATTTTCTAATTTCAATGTTATTTTTCTTAACTTATCTTACTTATATTGTTAGTCTTTTGTACGGAGCCCTGGAGGGTTCATAGAGAGACAAATTAATAAAACGAGGCCACGTTTTATTAATTCGTGCGCACGATATACTTTCTCGTTCGCACGAGAAAGTTACTGGTGCGCCAAGAAAGAGGAGCGCACAGGAGACAACCGTTTCATTGCAGACTGTTATGTTTATGTGGGGAAATTACAGTGCTACATTATTGGAGATATATTTAAAACTTGGACTTCATTTTAGGGACATTTTGGCCAGAGGTGTAGAGCTATTTGTTTAAGCACCGGATTCGCAAAACTGGAGAGTCTGTGAACCAGTCTGCCTTGATCTATGAATTCATGTCCACACACACACACACACACACACACACACACACACACACACACACACACACACACACACACACACACACACACACACACACACACACACACACACACACACACACACACACACACACACACACACACACACACACACACACACACACACACACACACACACACACACACACACACACACACACACACACACACACAGAGCCCAATTATCCCCCCTATTACTCGTTTTAGATGTCCAGTCACCAGTGTAAATAACCCAATTTGTGTTCTGTGAAACTGAAAAGGATATGACATTACTTTCGTTGCAGTTGTATATAAATGTATAAATGTAATTTAGGTTAACTTCCTGTTTTATTTAGATGCTTTTATTTTGAAGGCGAGTTTACGCTGTTGACAGGAAGTTGTTGTTGCTATGGAAACGTGAAATGCTACATGATGCATGAACAGTAATTTACACACATCTGGCAACTCCATATGTGTATTCCCAAGTGAAAGAAGTTCGTTTAATCTTAATCTCGATGTAGGCTAGTGCTAAAGGCCCTGTCACACTGTCCCGAAGTTGACACCCGATGGACACACGAATATGGAATTGTGAATTTCGCACGAAGATGGCCCCGAACCACACACGAAGGCAACATTTACATTACATTTAAGACATACAACTGCAATGAAAGTACCAAAAACAATTATGTTACAGTACTATGATACTGTACTGATATCTTCAGACTTTGTTCTTTACTTTATCCGTCTTTATATGTAGAAAATATTACGTTTTCTCCGTAATGTTGTTTCCATAACAACAACAACTTCCTGTCAACTGTCCTTCAAAATAATATATTATATCCTTTTTAGTTTCACAGAACACAAATTGGGTTATTTACATAATATATTTACATGATTTTGTTGTGCAATAAAACAACCCGAAGGACACACGATAAAGGAAATGTTCAAATTCGGCTGTGATCGTAGCAACATCGGGCCATTCGTGAGGGCATCTTAAGCCATCGTATGACCGCCGGTGGAGTTTCTCAGGCTCCGGCAGCAACTTCGTGAGCGGTGGCAAAATCTTTGGCATGCCAAAAAATTGCAGAAGGACCTTGCGAAGGTTCATTTTCGTGTTGAATTTGTGTGTCAATTGTGCCCTTCGTAAGGCCATCGTGAGGGCATCTTGTTATCATCGGTGCCATCGGGCATTCGCCCCGATCAGAGTGAGGGTGAATGCACCGATGATAACACGAAGATGACACGATTTGACAAGATGCCCTCACGATGCCTTACGAAGTTGCCGCTCACGAAGTTGCTGCCGGAGCCTGAGAAACTCCACCGGCGGTCATACGATGGCTTAAGATGCCCTCACGAATGGCCCGATGTTGCTACGATCACAGCCGAATTTGAACATTTCCTTTATCGTGTGTCCATCGGGTGTCAATTTCGGGACAGTGTGACAGGGCCTTTAATGCTGTCGGAATGCACCGGAACGAACGCCACTGTCATAATATCTTCTGAAAACAAATGCCCACACATACACAGACACAAACATACACACACAAGCCCTGGCGACCGGACATCTTCTTCATAAAACTAATAATATGGCGTAATAATCGGGCAGTTCGATGTGTTTAACCATAAGAAAGTATCTCGTGGGAACGAGAAAGTATATCGTGCGCACGAGTTAATAAAGCGTGGCCTCGTTTTATTTAAATTGAGGCCACGAATTACATCTCGTGCACACGAATTAATAAAACGTGGCCTCGTTTTATCAATTTTTCTCTCTGAACCTTCCCGGGCTCCGTACTTTTGGGTACTTGCATTGTACACTTTTTTTTAACTTAACAGCTTTTTCTGCCAGTTTAGAGTGGGAACATACTTTAAATATCTAAAAGAAATTGGTGTTTCACCGAAAAAACGTTGTTGTAGCTGTCAAATAATGATTCCTAAAAGGTACACTATTTTTGAAATAAATAATATTGCGAAAGAGGAAAAATGACCTAAATTAAACTTAAGTACGTATTTGTGTGCATGGACTTTGATCACCTGCTGACATGTGTATAGAAAGAGATGATAAATAATTAAACATTATTATTAATAAGAGAAGAAGAGGATGACTCACCTGTCTCGTCTTCTTCTGCAGTGTCAGCTTCAGTTTCACATTCAACATCCTTTCATCCTTGTTTATCCGTTGTTTCATATGCAAAAAAACACACACACCCACACACACACATCATATTTCCTCCCGAGAGATTTCCCCCGGTTCATATTTCCCGGGATTCCCGCACCTTTTTGTTTCACTTTGCATTCAGCTCATTGTGTTTGTGTGTGTGTGTGTGTGTGTGTGTGTGTGTGTGTGTGTGTGTGTGTGTGTGTGTGTGTGTTGTCTTCCAAAATATGTGTAGCCTGGAGGGAATGGGAAGTTTTTCTTCATTAATCACTAATACATATGTAATATAATGACATGAACATGTTAAATGATAAAGTGAGACACTCTGCCCCCTGCTGCTCACCTGTGGTATTTTTTGTTTAAAGAGACCCTATAATGCTTTTATGGGGTTTCCCTTTCCTGTAGTGTTTTATAGGTTTGTGTGCATGTAAATGGTCTACAGAGGCAAACATCCCAAAGTGCCCTCCAGACACACACTCCCCCACCACCTGTCATACAACACTGTGCAATATATACTTATATAATAGTAATCTTAGTATTGCTATTATCATTTTTTTCTTTTTTATATATTTGTGCATGCCACTTTACTAAATTCATGTCTCCATCATTTTTGTCTCTTACTGTAACGATGTATATTTCCCCGATGTGGGATTAATAAAGATTCCTGTTTGGGCAGGCGTTTGGGTAACTTGTGAGCTTTTATTCTATGTTTTTATTGTGTATTGTGTTTTTAGCACTGCTTCATTCGTATGAGGTTTTAATGTTTTACTTACTATGTTACTTTGTTACTAACTTACTTACTTTGTTACTTAGTTAGTTACTTTGTTACTTAGTTACTAACTTACTTTGTTACTAACTTACTTACTAACTTACTTAGTTACTTTGTTACTAACTTACTTACTTACTAACTTACTTACTTTGTTACTAACTTACTTACTTAGTTACTAACTTACTTTGTTACTAACTTACTTACTAACTTACTTAGTTACTTTGTTACTAACTTACTTAGTTACTAACTTACTTACTTTGTTACTAACTTACTTACTTAGTTACTAACTTACTTACTTTGTTACTAACTTACTTACTTTGTTACTAACTTACTTACTAACTTACTTACTTAGTTACTAACTTACTTACTTTGTTACTAACTTACTTACTTTGTTACTTACTAACTTACTTAGTTACTTTGTTACTAACTTACTTACTTTGTTACTTAGTTAGTTAATGTGTTACTAACTTACTTACTTTGTTACTAACTTACTTACTTTGTTACTTAGTTAGTGACTTTGTTACTGACTTACTTACTTACTTTGTTACTTAGTTACTTACTTAGTTACTTTGTTACTAACTTACTTACTTTGTTACTATGTTACTTTGTTACTTACTTTGTTACTTACTTTGTTACTTAGTTACTAACTTACTTACTTACTTTGTTACTTAGTTACTAACTTACTTACTTTGTTACTTACTTAGTTACTTTGTTACTAACTTACTTACTTAGTTACTAACTTACTTACTTTGTTACTAACTTACTTACTTTGTTACTTAGTTACTTACTTAGTTACTTTGTTACTAACTTACTTACTTAGTTACTTAGTTAGTTACTGTGTTACTAACTTATTTACTTAGTTACTTTGTTACTAACTTACTTACTTTGTTACTAACTTACCTACTTTGTTACTTAGTTACTTACTTAGTTACTTTGTTACTAACTTACTTAGTTACTAACTTACTTACTTTGTTACTAACTTACTTACTTAGTTACTAACTTACTTACTTTGTTACTTACTTACTTACTAACTTACTTAGTTACTAACTTACTTACTTTGTTACTAACTTACTTACTTTGTTACTTAGTTACTTACTTAGTTACTTTGTTACTAACTTACTTTGTTACTAACTTACTTACTTTGTTACTTACTTACTTTGTTACTAACTTACTTAGTTACTAACTTACTTACTTTGTTACTAACTTACTTACTTGTTACTTACTTACTTGTTACTTACTTACTTTGTTACTTACTTAGTTGCTAACTTACTTAGTTACTAACTTACTTACTTTGTTACTAACTTACTTACTTTGTTACTTACTTACTTTGTTACTAACTTACTTAGTTAGTTACTTTGTTACTTAGTTACTAACTTACTTACTTTGTTACTAACTTACTTACTTAGTTACTAACTTACTTACTTTGTTACTTAGTTACTAACTTACTTACTTTGTTACTAACTTACTTACTTTGTTACTAACTTACTTACTTTGTTACTAACTTACTTACTTTGTTACTAACTTACTTACTTTGTTACTAACTTACTTACTTTGTTACTTACTTACTTACTTTGTTACTAACTTACTTACTTAGTTACTTTGTTAGTGACTTTGTTACTAACTTACTTACTTTGTTACTAACTTACTTACTTTGTTACTAACTTACTTACTTAGTTACTTTGTTAGTGACTTTGTTACTAACTTACTTACTTTGTTACTAACTTACTTACTTTGTTACTAACTTACTTACTTTGTTAGTGACTTTGTTACTGACTTACTTAGTTACTAACTTACTTACTTTGTTACTAACTTACTTACTTTGTTACTAACTTACTTACTTTGTTACTTACTTACTTTGTTACTAACTTACTTACTTTGTTACTTACTTACTTTGTTACTAACTTACTTAGTTACTAACTTACTTAGTTAGTTACTAACTTACTTACTTAGTTACTAACTTACTTACTTTGTTACTAACTTACTTACTTTGTTACTAACTTACTTACTTAGTTAGTTACTTTGTTACTTAGTTACTAACTTACTTACTTTGTTACTAACTTACTTACTTTGTTACTTAGTTACTTTGTTACTAACTTACTTACTAACTTACTTAGTTACTAACTTACTTACTTTGTTACTAACTTACTTACTTTGTTACTTACTAACTTACTTTGTTACTAACTTACTTACTTTGTTACTTAGTTAGTTAATGTGTTACTAACTTACTTACTTTGTTACTAACTTACTTACTTTGTTACTTAGTTAGTGACTTTGTTACTGACTTACTTACTTACTTTGTTACTTAGTTACTTACTTAGTTACTTTGTTACTAACTTACTTACTTTGTTACTATGTTACTTTGTTACTTTGTTACTTACTTTGTTACTTACTTTGTTACTTAGTTACTAACTTACTTACTTACTTTGTTACTTAGTTACTAACTTACTTACTTTGTTACTTACTTAGTTACTTTGTTACTAACTTACTTACTTAGTTACTTTGTTACTAACTTACTTACTTTGTTACTAACTTACTTACTTTGTTACTTAGTTACTTACTTAGTTACTTAGTTACTTTGTTACTAACTTAGTTACTTAGTTAGTTACTGTGTTACTAACTTATTTACTTAGTTACTTTGTTACTAACTTACTTACTTTGTTACTAACTTACCTACTTTGTTACTTAGTTACTTACTTAGTTACTTTGTTACTAACTTACTTAGTTACTAACTTACTTACTTTGTTACTAACTTACTTACTTAGTTACTAACTTACTTACTTTGTTACTTACTTACTTACTAACTTACTTAGTTACTAACTTACTTACTTTGTTACTAACTTACTTACTTTGTTACTTAGTTACTTACTTAGTTACTTTGTTACTAACTTACTTTGTTACTAACTTACTTACTTTGTTACTTACTTACTTTGTTACTAACTTACTTAGTTACTAACTTACTTACTTTGTTACTAACTTACTTACTTGTTACTTACTTACTTGTTACTTACTTACTTTGTTACTTACTTAGTTGCTAACTTACTTAGTTACTAACTTACTTACTTTGTTACTAACTTACTTACTTTGTTACTTACTTACTTTGTTACTAACTTACTTAGTTAGTTACTTAGTTACTAACTTACTTACTTTGTTACTAACTTACTTACTTTGTTACTAACTTACTTACTTAGTTACTAACTTACTTACTTTGTTACTTAGTTACTAACTTACTTACTTTGTTACTAACTTACTTACTTTGTTACTAACTTACTTACTTTGTTACTAACTTACTTACTTTGTTACTAACTTACTTACTTTGTTACTTACTTACTTACTTTGTTACTAACTTACTTACTTAGTTACTTTGTTAGTGACTTTGTTACTAACTTACTTACTTTGTTACTAACTTACTTACTTTGTTACTAACTTACTTACTTTGTTACTAACTTACTTACTTAGTTACTTTGTTAGTGACTTTGTTACTAACTTACTTACTTTGTTACTAACTTACTTACTTAGTTACTTTGTTAGTGACTTTGTTACTGACTTACTTAGTTACTAACTTACTTACTTTGTTACTAACTTACTTACTTTGTTACTAACTTACTTACTTTGTTACTAACTTACTTACTTTGTTACTAACTTACTTACTTTGTTACTTACTTACTTTGTTACTAACTTACTTAGTTACTAACTTACTTAGTTAGTTACTAACTTACTTACTTAGTTACTAACTTACTTACTTTGTTACTAACTTACTTACTTTGTTACTAACTTACTTACTTAGTTAGTTACTTTGTTACTTAGTTACTAACTTACTTACTTTGTTACTAACTTACTTACTTTGTTACTTAGTTACTTTGTTACTAACTTACTTACTTTGTTACTTTGTTACTAACTTACTTTGTTACTAACTTACTTACTTTGTTAGTTACTTTGTTACTTACTTTGTTACTAACTTACTTAGTTACTAACTTACTTACTTTGTTACTTACTTAGTTACTAACTTACTTACTTACTAAGTTACTTACTTTGTTACTAACTTACTTACTTTGTTACTGCCTTACTTACTTAGTTACTTTGTTACTAACTTACTTACTTTGTTAGTTACTTTGTTACTTAGTTACTAACTTACTTACTTAGTTACTAACTTACTTACTTTGTTACTAACTTACTTACTTAGTTACTAACTTACTTACTTTGTTACTAACTTACTTAGTTACTTAGTTACTAACTTACTTACTTTGTTACTAACTTACTTACTTTGTTACTAACTTACTTACTTTGTTACTTAGTTACTAACTTACTTACTTTGTTACTAACTTACTTACTTTGTTACTAACTTACTTACGTTGTTACTAACTTACTTAGTTACTAACTTACTTACTTTGTTAGTGACTTTGTTACTAACTTACTTACTTTGTTACTAACTTACTTTGTTACTAACTTACTTACTTTGTTACTAACTTACTTTGTTACTTAGTTACTAACTTACTTACTTTGTTATTAACTTACTTACTTTGTTACTTAGTTACTAACTTACTTACTTTGTTACTAACTTACTTACTTTGTTACTAACTTACTTACTTTGTTAGTTACTTTGTTACTAACTTACTTACTTTGTTACTAACTTACTTACTTTGTTACTGCCTTACTTACTTAGTTACTTACTTTGTTACTAACTTACTTACTTTGTTACTAACTTACTTACTTTGTTACTAACTTACTTACTTTGTTAGTTACTTTGTTACTAACTTACTTACTTTGTTACTAACTTACTTAGTTACTAACTTACTTACTTTGTTACTTACTTAGTTACTAACTTACTTACTTAGTTACTAACTTACTTACTTTGTTACTAACTTACTTTGTTACTGCCTTACTTACTTAGTTACTTTGTTACTAACTTACTTACTTTGTTACTAACTTACTTTGTTACTGCCTTACTTACTTAGTTACTTTGTTACTAACTTACTTAGTAACTTTGTTACTAACTTACTTACTTTGTTAGTTACTTTGTTACTAACTTACTTACTTAGTTACTAACTTACTTACTTTGTTACTAACTTACTTACTTTGTTACTTAGTTACTAACTTACTTACTTTGTTACTAACTTACTTTGTTACTTAGTTACTAACTTACTTACTTTGTTACTAACTTACTTACTTTGTTACTAAGTTACTAACTTACTTACTTTGTTACTAACTTACTTACTTTGTTACTAACTTACTTACTTTGTTACTAACTTACTTACTTTGTTACTAACTTACTTACTTTGTTACTAACTTACTTACTTTGTTAGTTACTTTGTTACTAACTTACTTACTTTGTTACTAACTTACTTACTTTGTTACTAACTTACTTACTTTGTTAGTTACTTTGTTACTTTGTTACTAACTTACTTACTTTGTTACTAACTTACTTAGTTACTAACTTACTTACTTTGTTACTAACTTACTTACTTTGTTAGTTACTTTGTTACTAACTTACTTACTTTGTTACTTAGTTACTAACTTACTTACTTAGTTACTAACTTACTTACTTTGTTACTAACTTACTTACTTTGTTACTAACTTACTTACTTTGTTACTAACTTACTTACTTTGTTACTTAGTTACTAACTTACTTACTTTGTTACTAACTTACTTACTTTGTTACTTTGTTACTAACTTACTTACTTTGTTACTAACTTACTTACTTTGTTAGTTACTTTGTTACTAACTTACTTACTTTGTTACTTAGTTACTAACTTACTTACTTAGTTACTAACTTACTTACTTTGTTACTAACTTACTTACTTTGTTACTTACTTACTTTGTTACTAACTTACTTACTTTGTTACTAACTTACTTACTTTGTTAGTTACTTTGTTACTAACTTACTTACTTTGTTACTAACTTACTTACTTTGTTACTTAGTTACTAACTTACTTACTTTGTTACTAACTTACTTAGTTACTAACTTACTTACTTTGTTAGTTACTTTGTTACTAACTTACTTACTTTGTTACTTAGTTACTAACTTACTTACTTTGTTACTAACTTACTTACTTTGTTACTAACTTACTTACTTACTAACTTACTTACTTAGTTACTAACTTACTTACTTTGTTACTAACTTACTTACTTTGTTACTAACTTACTTACTTTGTTACTTAGTTACTAACTTACTTACTTTGTTACTAACTTACTTACTTTGTTACTAACTTACTTACTTAGTTACTTTGTTACTAACTTACTTACTTTGTTACTAACTTACTTACTTTGTTACTAACTTACTTACTTTGTTACTTAGTTACTAACTTACTTACTTTGTTACTAACGTACTTACTTTGTTACTAACTTACTTACTTTGTTAGTTACTTTGTTACTAACTTACTTACTTTGTTACTAACTTCCTTACTAACTTACTTACTTTGTTACTTAGTTACTAACTTACTTACTTTGTTACTAACTTACTTACTTTGTTAGTTACTTTGTTACTAACTTACTTACTTTGTTACTAACTTACTTAGTTACTAACTTACTTACTTTGTTAGTTACTTTGTTACTAACTTACTTACTTTGTTACTTAGTTACTAACTTACTTAGTTACTAACTTACTTACTTAGTTACTAACTTACTTACTTAGTTACTTTGTTACTTAGTTACTAACTTACTTACTTTGTTACTAACTTACTTACTTTGTTACTAACTTACTTACTTTGTTACTTAGTTAGTTACTTTGTTACTTAGTTACTAACTTACTTTGTTACTAACTTACTTACTTTGTTACTAACTAACTTACTTTGTTACTTACTTAGTTACTTTGTTACTTAGTTACTAACTTACTTACTTTGTTACTAACTTACTTACTTTGTTACTAACTAACTTACTTTGTTACTTACTTAGTTACTTTGTTACTTAGTTACTAACTTACTTACTTTGTTACTTACTTAGTTACTAACTAACTATGTTACTTACTTACTTTGTTACTTACTTACCAATCAGAGCAGACTGGGCTCTGGTTTCAGACAGAGGGTGAAAAGAGGCTTATCTTGATTCATTTTCACAATAATAAAAAGTAACACACAAACATGTAATTGGCCAGGAACAGGTTTTATATAAAATTTGAACAGTGGATACAGAGGCGATATTATGTGTATAAAAAAATACATACAATAAAAAGGAAAAATAAATGAATCTTTTTTTACTATTTTGAGCAGATGTTAGCTGATGAAATGTAAAAGGCACTAAATGTACAACATTCCAGTTTTAGAGACGTTTGAAACAGAGCTCACCCCGAGATGAACGAGAAACACAACAAAACAAAAGAAAAATCACAGGGAATTTGTTGTCTTTGATTTGCAAGACATAGTGCAGATTTCACAACATAAACATAGGAAACAACTCTCAAAAAACACACAACTATTTACCATCGAAGAAACACTAAGACTCGTTGTGAGCGTCCACTCGGACACTTTTTAAGACACCAAACGTTGGTCGGAAAAACGTTCATAATTTATAGTTTACATCACAATTTTCTACAACAGCACTGAACACTGCGACGAGTCACAAGGAGCGAAGCGACCGGCAGCTGTCGGTATCATACAGGATGTTTTTGATTTGGTAAATACACTGAAATACATGCTAACTGGAGAAAGAAACAAATAGAACAACGTTACAGAGAAAACACACCTGGAAGACTACAGTGCCTGCAGACAGGGTCCATTCAAAAGGGATCAAATTAAGGTTTTAATTAGTTGGATGAAAGTATTTAGAGTTATGAATTATAACATGAGTCCAGATTGATGTACGCAAGGATTACTTCTAGTTAAATACATGTTTTCACACATTTTTGATTAATTATCATGATTTTTGGTTCATAACGTTGGCTAATGGTGATTTTGGGAGATTTTGACACGTGATGTAGTTTTTTTTTAGATTTATTGACGAGAAAAAGGCACATTTCCTACCCTGGTGGGACGATACATTTCTATTCTACCCACTGATTGTGTTTTCAGCTGCGTTACAAGCTTTACAGTCATTGTTGATACAGACGTTTAGTCATTCAAGGTACAAATCGTGAGCTCAGCGGAAAAGAAAACCCACTGAAACTGGCACACAACGGTAATCTACATTATCAGGGACATTCACTATGATACAATCTACCCAAGAATACTTTTTAACAGTAGTTTGTGTGAAATTAACATACTTTTCTATAAATGCGTATTCAAAATGAGTTTTACAGAGCTTTAAAGTGATTTTTTGCTCATTGTTTAGCTGTTTTGTTTAACTATCACCACTCTTAAGTCACTTTAAGAGCTGAGTAAAAGCTGTAAAAGGCCACTTTAGAAACTAGCTGAGAGCATTAAGCAGCTAGAGTCAGATTTTACTCAGAATTAAGGGAGAGGAGACCAAAAATGGAGATAAAAAGGGAGAAAATTGGACTAAAATCCATCAGTTTCACGGAAAAATAATATAGAAATCATTCAGATGTTGATCTGAATGTGTAAATTAACAGTTTGCTAAGGTTTTGGGGTCACTATTAATTAGAAATTGCATCAAAACCCCCTTTGTAAGCTAAACAAATAGTTAGATTTTTCTCTGAAGTTAGGTGGAGGAGACAAAAATCGGAGATAAAAGTGAAAGCAAATTCGACTTTAATCCATAAAGTGGACACAAACATGACTCCAAATAAATTAAATGTTGCTCTGAATGTGGAAATGTTCAGTTTGCAAAGGTTTTGGAGTCAATATTCAGGAATTGTGAAACAAAAACACCCTTTAAACTCAAGGAAAAGTCAGATTCTCCTCAGACGTTAGGTGGAGGAGACCAAAAATGGAGCTAAAAGAATCAGAAAAAATGGATAAAGAGGGTTTTGGATTCAATATTAATGAAGAATTGCAACAGAAACACCCTTTAAAATCCAGAAACGTCCCCCTAACTAAGAGTTTATTGACTAAATCCAGTTGAATTCAAGCCGTTTTGAATCGACTGGCTCCCTGCAGGCACTGTATATGTTGGAGTGTTTCCTGACGAACAATTAAGACTTTAAAAAACAAAGCATGCCACCAACTTTCTCTAGCCTCTACAGCAAACTATACATCCTCAGCCATAGCACACACTGGAATGAGTTACAGTAAACAGCACTATATCTTACATGAAATTGGAATATATACAAATACTGGTCAACATGGAGATTTACTGCATTCTGAATCACAAGCTGAAGGCATTTACTGCGACACAAATATCACTCTCATAGGTAACCACAGACAGAAACAAAAACAGAAGAATTTGGCTTTTTTTCAATGCTTAAAGCTAAATAAAAATCAGATGTTGGAATGCATTTAAAGCTGGAAACAACCTTCCCTCATATTAGTGTTGATATTTGGCCCATTACGTGGAAACAAAAATAGCTTTTACACAGTATACAGAGACGAAAAGAATAGCATATGTTCATGATAATTCTCATTATGTTAGTAAATTGCATGCAAACAGTGTTTTTAAAGCATTGTCCAGTTTCCATAGCAGATGTTTCACCTCAGTTTAACGTCATGCATATATTCTAAAAGTGTTAAATTAAAACCTGGCTGGTTGTGATGCAGAACATAAAACTCTTTCTCGGTGCATTGCATGTTTGTTCCTATGTATATATGTATTTTAAAGACGACGAAAAAAAACGGTTGCACTGAGGTGAAAATCAAAAAAGGAGGCAGTGTTTTTTTTTTTGTCACGAGGTACCACAACATGCCAGAAGCATTCACAGTAACATAATGTCAGAGTACCATAATGTCAGTCTGTAGATGTTAATATTACTGCATGCAGAGTTACTGAAGGCAATGTGAAGAACATCACTGAGGCATCTGCAGACTGTTGCACCGACTTCAAGAGTTTGAATTCAATTGTAGCTTCGCAGGAATGTCATTAAAGTCAGTGACTCCTGATAGAAAATGAAGATTATTAAGAGTGTTATTTTTATTCCAAGCATTCTTCTTTTCTGGAGATGGACAGAATGGATAAAACCAAATGTCAGGATGGACTTTGGAACGAAATACATCGGGATTTTGACGATATTTTAGCGTTGGCTATTAAGTGTTTTTACGCGACTGTTAACAAAGATGTTGTTAATATGGATATAATGTTGGAGCAGTCAATCAAATAAAAGCCAGAAAGTGTTGGTAAAGGATTTGGAAAGTGATGCATCCAAACATCACCTCAATCGCCTATTGCCATATTTGGAATACATTTAAAAAAAATGCTCCCTTTTTTTAAATCAATTGATGATATAACAAATCAATACATTCTGCAATGTCAGCACAGCTTTGGTAAATCCTGATCCACTGTTGTCATTACTGATTCAATTATGTTTTTTAAAATATATTTCAATTAGGTTTTGTTGCCTTTATACTAGCGGTGATTTAATGGTGCGTTCACAGAAGCTGGGAATTTGAAAAGTGTGTTAGAGTACTCCGTTTACAGGCAGAAGGATAAATCGTATTTTTTGTGATTAAATCCCTTCCTTTACTTGTTAGTAGCGTTCATTTCTGCGATCCTGTTTTGATTAGAATCAGCTGTTATTACAGTATATAAGATTATTTTATTTATAGTGATTAAGTGTGAAATGAAGTCACAATGAAGCAGTTTGAAACTCAACATTAAATGTATTATTCCAGCTGGTGCAACAGCCTGCAGAGCCCTACGATAATAAAACATAAAATAAATGATATCATATGACGGCATTCTTGATTTCAACGAACCATTTAAAGACGGAGTGACGGAGTGTCCATTGGGGTGTTTTTCTAAATAAAAGCACATTGAGATTTGATCATGTCATGCTTTCAGAGGATGAAGAAAAGATCAAATAAAATAAAGAAACTGCACCGACTGTGTCCCTGTTATATGATATATTTTCCCCACCCTTCCCAAGAGCAGCTGATAGAGAGGTCTGATACTTTACTGTGTTTTTTTTTGTTTTTTTTAACGTGTTTGGTCCCCAGTTCCTCTTCAGTTTTTACGGATGTCAGCGTAGACCACTGGCTCCATCTTGTGGAAGGAGCTCCTGCTGCCCGAGTGATCCAACTGGGCGTATATCACCGGGCCCTGCGGGGGAACGGGAGGAAAGGGGCATAAAAACATCAGTAAAAACCACTAAAATATGTACATTAGGGTGGTCCTTAGTGCCATGTACATTTTCAAATTCATTTATTTTTAGCTCCAACCACCGGAATTCGTTATGATAGTCAAGAAAACTCTCCTGGTGAATTCCAACAACATTTACCCCTCCCTCATCGACCTTGAAGTTTAGCCTCACGTAGGGTGGTCCTTAAAATTAAAGTGGGAAAGTCTAAGCTCCAACCCCCAGAATTAATTCTATTAGTCAAGAAAACTCTCCTGGTGAATGTTTTCCTCAATCTGACAACATGTACCCCCCCCTCATCTTCCAGGTCGATGAGGGGGGGGTACATGTTGTCAGATTGAGGAAAACATTCACCAGGAGAGTTTTCTTGACAAATTAAGCTCAGCGTAAGTTCAACCAGGAAGACCGTCTTTACTCTTCATTTACTATTCCCATGTAACTACTGTCTCTCCTCTCAATAAGTGATCGGGGGCGTTACTCTCCAGCTTGACCAATCACTTCGCTCTATTCTCACAAGCCTATCATAGCGCTCCGCTAACCCTTTTAAATCTGCTCTCCCCTCTGACAGCTGTCATTTCAGGTGACTCGACTCAACCCTCCTCCACCCCTGTCCACCTCATGTCCCTCTGAATCCAGGGTCAAGCTAAGCCCCTCCCCTTCAGACCGAACCCTACTATCCATTCTCCACCACCAGGGTCAAGCTAAACCCCTCCCCTTCAGACCGAACCCAACTATCCATTCACCACCACCAGGGTCAAGCTAAGCCCCTCCCCTTCAGACCGAACCCAACTATCCATTCACCACCACCAGGGTCAAGCTAAGCCCCTCCCCTTCAGATCGAACCCAACCATCCATTCACCACCACCAGGGTCAAGCTAAGCCCCTCCCGTTCAGACCGACCCCAACTATCCATTCACCACCACCAGGTTCAAGCTAAGCCCCTCCCCTTCAGACCGAACCCAACCATCCATCCATTCACCACCACCAGGGTCAAGCTAAGCCCCTCCCCTTCAGATCGAACCCAACCATCCATTCACCACCACCAGGGTCAAGCTAAGCCCCTCCCGTTCAGACCGAACCCAACTATCCATTCACCACCACCAGGGTCAAGCTAAGCCACTCCCCTTCAGACCGAACCCAACTATCCATTCACCACCACCAGGGTCAAGCTAAGCCCCTCCCCTTCAGACCGAACCCAACCATCCATCCATTCACCACCACCAGGGTCAAGCTAAGCCCCTCCCCTTCAGATCGAACCCAACCATCCATTCACCACCACCAGGGTCAAGCTAAGCCCCTCCCGTTCAGACCGAACCCAACTATCCATTCACCACCACCAGGGTCAAGCTAAGCCCCTCCCCTTCAGACCGAACCCAACTATCCATTCACCACCACCAGGGTCAAGCTAAACCCCTCCCCTTCAGACCGAACCCAACTATCCATTCACCACCTCCAGTGTCAAGCTAAGCCACTCCCCTTCAGACCGAACCCAACTATCCTTTCACCACCACCAGGGTCAAGCTAAGCCACTCCCCTTCAGACCGAACCCAACTATCCATTCACCACCTCCAGTGTCTAGACCCCATCGGATCGGTTCTCCCCTCCTGATACTCCCGCACAACGGGGGCCTAATCGCCAAAACTCCATTACATTAATTTGTGTATTCCTGGCAATAAATATGTGTTCTTATCAAAACCATCTCTCCTGAATGAATTCTGGGGGTTGGAGCTTAAACTTTCCGACTTTCAAGGACCACCCTAATGTATATATGATTAAGCAAAGCACAGAGATATAACACTCCTGAGAACTGGAAAAAAAATGTTTTTTAAATGTCATTTATTATTTTTATATGTCTCCTATTTTCCTAAATCTTTTTTTTTTTTGGACAAAGTAGTTACTGTTGGACTCATATTTAAGTTTTGAATGTTTAATTATTTATAAATGTTATTCATTAATATTTTTAAATATTGACTATTAATTAAGAGATTACACAATAAGCTCAAGCAAATTAATAAATATGAATTTTGTTTTATTCAAACATTATATTTTTTTAAATATATATAATATATATGTTAAAGGTAGGGTAGGAGAAACCAGCTCGAGTGCCAATTTTCGCCACAAAAGACATTTTAAAAAACATTTTATTCTATGTATTTCATATTCTGGTCATACTTTCATACATTTTAATTCGGTAAATGATTTAAAAATGTTTAACACATTCAAGGTTTTTATTTGAATTATTCATGAATCACATTTAAATATTATTAAAAGCTTTAATATTTTTAAATATTGACTTGGGAAATTACACAATGAACTTAAATCGAAAATAAATACGAATTATGGGGAAAAATATCCATATTTCATATTCAAACATACCTTTTAAATTACATATTTAAAAAAAGGAACCATGTACTGAATAATACCCTGAATCAGTGAAATAAACTCTTTGGCCCCCCCAGCTCGTACCTGTACCGGCCCCGAGGGGTTGGGGCCCCTGGAGCTCTCCAGATTGACCTCCACCTTCTTTCGGGGCTTGGGAGCCTGAGAGCTCACGCTTTCCAAGGACGTGCATCTATTTTAGGTTTAGCGATTCCCCGGGTGTTGAGCAATCATTGGTGCACAGTCAAATGGAGACAGAGACAGACAGATGGGACACGAGACAAAAATAAATAATGAGGGATGAGACACGACAACATAGAGGAGACTGGAGGTGCACTGATGGGCTTCAATTAACACTACATTTTAATTCATAAAACAAAAAAATATGATTTCTTTCTCTATTTTCTGGTGTTTTACAAAACAAACCCAATTAAACGTCAGGGCTAGAATGATATATGTCGGATTAATTGATAATGTTGTATTACATCAAATTCATTAAATGTATTTGTATTCATCTACCACAGGATAAGGCATGCTTTATGATGAAAAATGTGCTTATTATTTGCGTAAATTGTCATTTTAATCTATTGTACAGTGTTTTCTACATGGGATTTAAGTCATTAATCAATATAAATGATCCATACAAATGGCCCAACTATGATATTATTTATTTATGTCTTAATGTTGGTCAAATACATCAAATTATTAGATTTATTATGTATTTTATTATTAATATTGTATGTATTAACAACAGGATAAGATACACTTTCTCATTAAAAGGGGCTTGTATCAGAATTTAGAGAATTTCCAATTGAAAACATGTCATTTCGGGGGAATAACACACATTTGTAGTCATCAGTGCACCTCGAGTCAAGACACTGCAGTAAGAGAGAAAGTCTAATAACTTTTTTAACATTTCCTCCAAACATTTCAAGGTGATTCGGCAGTGGTGGTACTTTAGATTTACTTTAACTTAATACTATGCTCGTTTAAATGTTGAGGTAAATCAGGGGTGTCAAACTCAAGGCCCGGGGGCCAAATCCGGCCCATGACTTAATTTCATGTGGCCCCACAAGAGCTTGCAAAGAATAATACGTTTATTATACGATTACATGCCGATTTACAGATGCACGTTGCCCATAAACTACATGTCCCACAATGCATCTCAAATTTGACTTTTTTTTCTCAGAATTTGACTTTTTTTTCTTCTAAATATGCCTTTTTTCTTAGAATTGTTTTTGTAAATGTTACTTTTTTTTTTTTTTAAATGTCACTTTTTTCTTCAAAATTTCACCTTTTAAAAAACAAAATTGGACTTTTTTTGAACTTTTCTTTTAAAATCATTTTATGACATTCTCACTGAAGAGACTTGCAATTATTTTCCCTAGACTTCTGCTTTCAGACGTAGTTAATTATGAAGTTATTACCCTATCCGATAATAATCCAATGCGGAGGAAAACAATGTAATATAATACATTATTTTATATATATGATATATTTATATATGTATTTTTATATAGTTAAAAGTTACAACCGGCCCTTTGAGTGCAGCCATAATGCAGATGTGGATGAAATTGAGTTTGACTCCCCTGGTGTAAATGAAGGATCTCAGTACTTTTCCACCACTGCTTGACACCTTGAAACATTTCTGTTGACATTGACGTTTTATTTAAAAAAATAAAAGCAATAATAAGCTGGTGATCGAGACGAGTTAGTTTGGAGTTTTAGTGGAAACATATGAAGAACAAGCACAAGAGACGACATGCAGATTAATGACGTTAAAGAGAGTGTTAGAGGGAGGTTAAACAGGAATGAGAGGACAGAGACCGGCACCAGTGAGAACACCCACAACATCCCAGAGATAAAACCAGCCAGGTGCTTTTTTATTAATTTAAAGAGGCCTTAAAGCTCATTTAAAGCATGCGAGGCAAACATGATCAAACTACCTAAAACACAAAAAGGTAATTCAGTCCTTTGTCTTTATATTAGGGTTGTAATGGTTTACCAGGCTGTTAAAATGTAAGGTTATCGTACTGGGTTGTTTGTTTTTCTACGGTAATGTGCTGTATGTGCTATCGTGCTGCTAAATGCAAATTAACATGCTTTATAGCTGTATAACGTACTTTAGTTACATGCAATATTATAACGTGCTGTTCTCATTCAGGGGTTATATATATATATATGTGTGTTGTGATGTGTTCAGGTGCGTAATGAGTTCTATAAGGTCTCCCAGGGGTTATATATATATGTGCTGTGATGTGTTCAGGTGCGTAATGAGTTCTCTAAGGACTCCCAGGGGTTATATATGTGTGTTGTGATGTGTTCAGGTGCGTAATGAGTTCTATAAGGTCTCCCAGGGGTTATATATATATATATATATGTTGTGATGTGTTCAGGTGCGTAATGAGTTCCATAAGGTCTCCCAGGGGTTATATATATGTGTTGTGATGCGTTCAGGTGCGTTAATTAAAAAAAATTAAATAATAATAATTGGGAAAATAATAATAATGCTAGTGATTATTAATAACAATACATATAATAATAATAATAATAATAACTTCATCATAATAGTGTAATACCTATACCATGAGCATTTCTCAGGGTGTTATTGTACAGTGAAAATCTCATACCGTTACAACCCATACTCTAAACAAACATGAATGATTAGTAACAACATCCAATCATAACAAGTAAACAACAACAGATCAGACATCAAACTGATTTTCACACAGAGAGAGAGAGACCCAGCTCCCATGCAGAAAGAGTTAGAGGTGTTACAGGAGGATGACTAAACCACTGTGGGCGTCGCATATACATTTAGATATTCAAGAAAAAATAACTCGACCACACACAATGTGAGAAACTGAAAACACATTATATCGTATTATTATATTCGTTTAGACGTCTTGTTGTAAAGGTAATATATTATTTAATTCCTCAAATTAGAGTAGGTAGAGTTAATACATAGGTAAAAATGCTATCTTCACATCAATTGAAATCATAACACTTAGTTTATAAAGCCCTTTTTAAAAACACAACAATCAAAACAAGTTAATATATATCTGCTTTTTTGTTACTTTTATGTATGCACCACGACATCAAGTCAAATTCCTCGTACGTGTAAACCTACCTGATATCTGTTTCTTCTGATATCTATTATATATGCATTTGGGAAAATACTATACTATATCCATTATACTTTATATATATATTGAGGAGGGGACACTGACCCTTCGTATTCGTGGCGGCTGTGCATCACCCTCATGACGACGCAGGCGGCCACAGCGATGAGGACGAGCAGAAACAACGCTCCACAAACTGCTCCCACTATAACCGCCATGTTGTTCTGAGGGAGGGACTCTGGACGAAACAAAAACACACATGGTAGGTTAAAATGTTTATTTTGGGGTATTAAAGGCAACTTTTTGTCTTTCTTCCGCACCTTAAAATGACCTAACCCACATACATGGTACATTTCCTTTTTAGCAATAATTCCAACCTAAAATTTGGTAATTTTAAGAAAAATCAAAACGCAAGGATGCAAGATAAATGCCTCAAATATTAAAAAATGTATAGAGTATGTTTGACTATTTATCCACGCTTATTTCATTTCCAAAAAGTAAGATATCAAACTAAAACAAAGCAGTTTGAAATGGTTTTCAATGTTTTCAATTACTAACCTTTATTTATACTGATTTTAAAAGATGTAGTACTTTGATTACTTTATTTATTCTATAAATGTTTACATATTCTATAGAATAGATATAGAATAGAATATGGAGGGATGAAACCCTCTGTAATGGTCACACATGCAGAGCACACACAGTGACATGTGTCCTCTGTTACAGGAAGTCTAACAGATTATCTTATTTGTGAGAAAATGAGAACGTCGTGTGTTTGTCGAAGTTCTGAGTTGTTTTTTAAAATGTACAATCGTAAATCTGTTCATCTGTCAAAGATTTCTCATTCAGAGGTTAGTGTTATGAATTATTAATCCGTCAACTATCCAGCACTTAACGCTTTCAAATCAAGTTATGTGAGGAAACGTTTTTTCTATTTTCTGCATCCTTACTTTTGGCAAAATTGTACAGAATTAGATCTGGATTTGTTCTTTCAAATCGCACAGAGCCTTTACGATGTCTTTGGGTGGAATCATGAGTTATCCAATTGATCATTTCAAAAGTCAAATGAGCAGAATTAGATCAGGGTGTTGTCTCAATCAGGTAACAGGCGCTGCGCCCTCTTACTCTCGGTGTAAATATTAAAGTGATGCCAGAAAACAATATTTCTGTTCGTCAAAAACTGTATAAATACTCCAAAGATATGAAAATGGTGTCAAATAGAGCAGCAGACACAGCTTTGTTTTTACGGAGCTACGACTTCATGTTGTTGTTGTTTACGTCTTGAATTGATATATCTTATAATAGAGAGAGAAGAGAATATGGAGGGATGAAACCCTCTGTAATGGTCACACATGCAGAGCACACACAGTGACATGTGTTCTCTGCTTTTAACCCATCCTCGTACCAGGAGTCTAGTTCTAGGAGCAGTGGGCAGCTATTTTACAGCGCAATGGGAGTGGGGGGTGTCCGGTGCCTTGCTCAAGGGCACCAAGGCAGGGCAGGAGGTGAACTGGGACCTCTCCAAGTAGCAGTCCACACTCCATATTTTAGGTCTGGTCGGGGACTTGAACCGGCTCACAGTCCAAGCCCCTACTGACTGAGCCACTGCCGGCCTATCTTATGTTATGCAGCTAATTTTATTTCAACCTATTATTTCCTCATTTGTATTATTGTTAGGAAGTGTGTTTTATTTTCTACAATGTTGGCACTTAACTGTTTTGATGTTTTTCTCTTTTACCATGATTGTAAAGCGAGGTGTGTGGCATTACTACTAAAGTGGTATCTTCACAGTAAAACACATCAACATAATGTGAGATGTGTTTTGAAAACGGTCCACACACACACAAGACAGCGTGAGAAAGACCCACCTCCGCTCATTTTAACTGGTTTTCTCAGCATGACGAATTAACACGGTTGTGGTTCTGTTCATAAAACACAGTCAGAGTAAAAGAACCACGCAGCAGCAACATAACATCTTTGTGTTCAGCAAAGAAATACTGCAGTGCAGCATTGTGGGGGCAGAATAACAAGTAAACACACAACATCCTCTATTTAGACTATGCACTGCTTTCTAGATACAAACGCTGGAGAAAGACCAGACTACCACCTGGAGGGAGGGGTGACTCACAGCTGAGCCAAAAGATAACAAGCCGTCACATGCACCGATACTAAGCAAACAAAAAACAGGAATGCACCTGCTGGATCAGCGTTTCTACGTTGGGTTCAACCAGATATCACAATAAAACTGACGGGAACAGAGCCCCTAATGTGCTTTTGGGGGTTTTTCCTTTCCTGTAGTGTGTTATACGGGTTTTAGTGCATGTAAATGGTCTGCAAATACTAAAATCCCACTCCCCCCCCCCTGCCTGAAACGCCTCCATTGGACTCCTTTGTTTACTTCTCTAACATAGTGACATCACTGCATAACACTTGCACCTCTATTTGCTAACACTCCAACACATTGTACGTGATAGGCTAAGGGGCGGGACATCTCTAATCGGTTGACCAATTAAAGTAGAGACACTACATACTGATATACACCTGAATATCAGCAGGAGAGGACTCTTTAAAGTAGAGACACTACATACTGATATACACCTGAACATCAGCAGGAGAGGACTCTTTAAAGTAGAGACACTACATACTGATATACACCTGAACATCAGCAGGAGAGGACTCTTTAAAGTAGAGACACTACATACTGATATACACCTGAACATCAGCAGGAGAGGACTCTTTAAAGTAGAGACACTACATACTGATATACACCTGAACATCAGCAGGAGAGGACTCTTTAAAGTAGAGACACTACATACTGATATACACCTGAACATCAGTAGGAGAGGACTCTTTAAAGTAGAGACACTACATACTGATATACACCTGAACATCAGCAGGAGAGGACTCTTTAAAGTAGAGACACTACATACTGATATACACCTGAACATCAGCAGGAGAGGACTCTTTAAAGTAGAGACACTACATACTGATATACACCTGAACATTAGCAGGAGAGGACTCTTTAAAGTAGAGACACTACATATTGATATACACCAGCGGGAGAGGACTCTTTAAAGTAGAGACACTACCTACTGATATACACCTGAACATCAGCAGGAGAGGACTCTTTAAAGTAGAGACACTACATACTGATATACACCTGAACATCAGCAGGAGAGGACTCTTTAAAGTAGAGACACTACATACTGATATACACCTGAACATCAGCAGGAGAGGACTCTTTAAGTAGAGACACTACATACTGATATACACCTGAACATCAGCTGGAGAGGACTCTTTAAAGTAGAGATACTACATACTGATATACACCTGAACATCAGCAGGAGAGGACTCTTTAAAGTAGAGACACTACATACTGATATACACCTGAACATCAGCAGGAGAGGACTCTTTAATGTAGAGACACTACATACTGATATACACCTGAACATCAGCAGGAGAGGACTCTTTAAAGTAGAGACACTACATACTGATATACACCTGAACATCAGCAGGAGAGGACTCTTTAAAGTAGAGACTCTACATACTGATATACACCTGAACATCAGCAGGAGAGGACTCTTTAAAGTAGAGACACTACATACTGATATGAAGCTGACATTTGCAGAATGCGGCCTCTTTAATTCTGTCTTTGAAGGTATTTGATAGTAATTGATCCAATTAAATAAAACTTAATTTATACACACAACTTGACAAACGTTATAGAGAAAATAAATTAAAGGTCCCTTGTTCGTACATATTTTTGTTTTTGCACTTTATTGATATTTCTAGTCTAGTTTTGCTTAAATTACTTAAAACCTTTTACTGCTCTTTTTTGCTGTAGTACACCTTTGTCAAACTTGGCAGAGACAAGAAGAAACCCCAAAATGCTGATACGATGGAGAGCAGCACGCAAACACCAGAGTAACCAAGGTGTAACCAAGGTAAACAACTCCTTTCACCATCCTGTTGGGGAGGCACTCGTGCTGCGTGTGCATTGCTCTTGGCACGATCCCAACACAGAACATATTCTATTGCCTTCCTGCAGCTTATCACGTTAAAACATTTCAGTTTCTACACGTCTGACGAGGTTTAAAGACATGAGGTTTGGAGATTCAAAAGGAAATCCTGTTTGGTTTAAAACTAGATTCAAAGATTGGTGCAGCAGCATTTCTGGATTTACTTTGCAACCAATACCAAATGAGTCTCAAACTGCACCTTCATTGTCGATAAAAAGCTACATAGACAGGAAAAAGTCCTCCTCTTTCCAAGGCCTTTAAAAAGATGCAGGTACATTTAGAAAAATAAATCTCTTGTGTAATCAAACTCTTCTCAGCAACCTGCATCGAGTTGACCTGATTTTCATCTGAGAAAGAAACCCCTATCAATAAAAGGACGTCGTGTGGAATGATACGGTGGGACCGAGTATATGCCATATTTTGGAAAAGGTATGAACTATTGACGTATACAGGAATCGCATTTATTATTTTAACCCGATAATACCACATTGGGATCAACATATCGGTGATGCAATCCTCTGGAGGAGAGCTAGTTAGCATTAGCTGTTTGCCGAGATGGGAAGTAGTGGAGTACAAATACTTTGTTATTGTACTTAAGTACATTTTTCTTGCATCAGTACTTTACTCCACTACTTATTTTTCTGACGACTTTTTACTTTGACTTCTTACATGTTGAACCCAAATACCTGTACTTTCTACTTCTTACATGTTGAACACAAATACCTGTACTTTCTACTTCTTACATGTTGAACACAAATACCTGTACTTTCTACTTCTTACATGTTGAACACAAATACCTGTACTTTCTACTTCTTACATGTTGAACTCAAATACCTGTACTTTCTACTTCTACATGTTGAACACCAAATACCTGTACTTTCTACTTCTTACATGTTGAACTCAAATACCTGTACTTTCTACTTCTTACATGTTGAACTCAAATACCTGTACTTTCTACTTCTTACATGTTGAACCCAAATACCTGTACTTTCTACTTCTTACATGTTGAACTCAAATACCTGTACTTTCTACTTCTTACATGTTTGAACACAAATACCTGTACCTTCTACTTCTTACATGTTGAACACAAATACCTGTACTTTCTACTTCTTACATGTTGAACCCAAATACCTGTACTTTCTACTTCTTACATGTTGAACACAAATACCTGTACTTTCTACTTCTTACATGTTGAACTCAAATACCTGTACCTTCTACTTCTTACATGTTGAACACAAATACCTGTACTTTCTACTTCTTACATGTTGAACCCAAATACCTGTACTTTCTACTTCTTACATGTTGAACCCAAATACCTGTACTTTCTACTTCTTACATGTTGAACACAAATACCTGTACTTTCTACTTCTTATATGTTGAACTCAAATACCTGTACCTTCTACTTCTTACATGTTGAACACAAATACCTGTACTTTCTACTTCTTACATGTTGAACCCAAATACCTGTACTTTCTACTTCTTACATGTTGAACTCAAATACCTGTACTTTCTACTTCTTACATGTTGAACACAAATACCTGTACTTTCTACTTCTTACATGTTGAACTCAAATACCTGTACTTTCTACTTCTTACATGTTGAACTCAAATACCTGTACTTTCTACTTCTCACATGTTGAACTCAAATACCTGTACTTTCTACTTCTTACATGTTGAACTCAAATACTTGTACTTTCTACTTCTCTCATTTTCCAAACAGCTGGTTCCTTTAGTCTGAATGTGTGTTTGATGCGTGATCATTATTCTTTAGAGTCATTGCGTGCCTATTGATTTGAACACGATCCGTGTATCCATCATTTCCTGGTCTTCTCTAAAGAAGAGGGACCAATGGAAACGTTGTCATGTTGCCGTTGTTCAGCATGGAAACATTCATTAGCTAACAATGACATTATTGTTCTATTAATATAAAGGGAGGTCAGGTACTCTTTAAAGCAGCTGCTAGCTATGGGTACTTTTTACTGAAGTACATTTGAAGCCCTCTTTACTTTTACTTGAGTAAAGAAGTTTAGCCAGTACTTCTACTTTTACCAGAGTATTTTTAAACACGAGTATCTGTACTTCTACTTGAGTAAAGGATGTGTGTACTTTTGCAATCTCTGGCTGTTGGCTGTTCAAATGTAGGATTCAAAATGTCATTTTTAGCAGGAAACTTGAATAAATAATGTTTTCCAAGCAATTAAAATGTACATATGAGAGTGGGTTATGTTGATTACTATTGTAAGTATGCAAATGTCAATAAAAGGAGTGTATGTCGAATCATTTAGATGTTTCAGTGGTATCGAATATTGTATAATTTAATAAACTATTCTAATTTTATATAATAGCTTTTTAACTCTGTATTTTTGGAGCAACTTTTAGTATTTTGCCATGGCACTTAATACCATTTGCATTATTGTTACCAGTGTAATAATACAAATAATAATAATAATAGATTACATTTGTATAGCGCCTTTCAAGGGACCCAAGTCCGCTTTACAAGGTGAACAAACAAAAGGGGCAAATAATAATGTAAAACATTAAATAAATATTTACTACTACATTTCTGGTATTGTGACATCCTTATCAAAATAAATACATTTTAATTAGCTATCACCAGCTTGACATCAAATACTATTGCACTTAAAACCTTTGCAAATCACCCATTAGGATCAAATGAGTCATATTTCGTACCTTTCAGAACGACCCTGAGCTCGGTGCGTGCCGGAGTTCCCGTCACGTCCGGCGGGTTTTTCACGTCGCAGAAGAAAGTCCCGTTGTCGCTGAACTGAGCCGGACTCAGCTGTAACGAGGCGTCCCTCTTATTTATGTCTCCAATAAATTGAACTCTGCCTTTGAACACGTCGTGACCCGGGAATCCTCTCCCGTTGGAATAGTAGAAAACCTACAAAAAGAAAGAAAGATATTAAGTTGAATTAAACCGTGTGAAATCAGACTGTGGATTGTCCCACTCTCAATAGTTTTAAAAGGTCAACTCAAACGATGGTTGAGAAACAAACAGACGTGCGCTCACCACTAAATGCACTTTAACACAATCCTCTCTCATGTCATAAATACTTGGGTATTCTACTCTTACTCTTGCACTTTTCTTGCATTTCATGCATTTGTATTTGTTATGCTTGTAAAGTTTCTTAAATGTTTTATGTGAGGGATGGAAAGTAGCTCAAAGCTAAATCCGGCATATAGAGCGGTGCAGTGACGCATCCTAAAACCCGGAAGTCATTAGCATTTCACCACTTCCTGTTCCCTCGTCTCAGAGCCAATGGGATCTCTCCAAAGGGTTTAGGAGAATATCTGGAACTAAGGTCTGTGGTTGAGACTCATTGAAGAGACGGATCACGTTTTGTTCAGCGACATTAAATCCATCAGCAGTGACCCCACTGGTGATTTCTGAAGAGTTGACGTGTCTGAAAAACGATGGTTGTTAACAAGTGGCTGAATAGGACTACAGAAGTCGTAGAGATCGTTGTACGTCATTACGCCGAACACGTAAAACACTCCTCTAAGTTAGTTTCTGTTCTGCTTGAAAGCAAGTCTGTGCCTCCTGCAGACTGTTCAAACAAACGCTTCAACTTGAACCATTTAGAATCTGTAGTTTTAAACATGGATCTGAAGTCGGCGTGACGTTGAAGCAGCGACCCTGCTGTAGTTCCTTTATAGCATAACGTTAGCATGTTGCTTCTGTCGACTAGATTTACGATTAGAAAATGATAAAAGTAGGGTAGACATGTGGAGATTATCCGGCTGAACAAAACGTGATCCGTCTCTTCAATGTGTTTCAACCACAGACCTGATTTCCAGCTATTTTCCTAAACCCTATGGAGAAATTGCATTGCGTTTTTGTCGAAGGAACCGGAAGGAGTTTACTTCCAGGTTTTAGGACGCGTCACTGTGGCACTTTATTTACGTTTGGCACATTTATTGTTTTAAGTGTTCATTAATGTGCAATGTCCCTACCAAATAAACGATTCAAATCAAAAACTTGAAATTCACACAAATTATTCAGTCAAAAATTATATTTATTTAACCTCTTAAGCCCCAATCCTGTTTTTCAGGTTTCAGGCTCGAAAACGACATGCCCAAAACAAAGGACTATAACTTAACTTCTAAAAGGGTTATATGAATAATTTATTTTATCAAAGCAAGGTCACATCTGTGAGTTGGATGTAGAAGTGTCAGAATCAATCTATGAATCCATAATCCAGACCAGACCAGAATCAATAAAGATGTTTCAGTGTCAGAGTAAATCCAGATGGAACATAGTCAAAAAGTGTACATTTTTGTCTCCGCCCAAATAAAACCCATTACTTATAGTGAAAACCACCCTTGAATGATGGGTTAGTAGCCTAAAAGCTTTAGGAATCCAAAGTATAACATATAATAAGTACCCTGTATCAAGATTGAGGCAAAACAAATGAGAATTGACCTTTTTAGAAAGATTTAGGATTTTTAAAGTGTTCACAACCAAATTAATAACTGAATTACAAACTATTCGTAAACCCTTTATAAGAGTAGTCTTATTGTAAAGTGGTACCGATGCTTTAAATACAATCTAAAGATATATAAATCTGTTAGGTCAAGAGCAAACAGTAGCTACAGTAAATAAACGTCCCCTTTCCTTACGGTGACACAAAGTAGAAGCACAATAACACAAATAAACGAAATAAGTAAACTAAGTATATCAACTCCTGCCGCTGAGACTGAACTGAACGTAAAACCTTCTGTATTTGAACCCCATGCTTTCACAGCGAGCGTTTTCCCCTGAGATGCAGCTCCGTCAGATAAAACAATGAGAGGAAACCATCGTGCAGCTGTGGGAAACACCCCCTCCCCACGTATGGGGCTTTGAGAGTGAGATCGTATTTGTTTAGGTCAGGTCATGAGAGATATAAAGCCCCAATTTAATTGAAAATACATGCCTCCATGTGCAGATTACTATTAGCAGTTATTTTTGTATTTATTGATTGTTGTGCTTTTATTTAGGTCTTAATGTGTGACGATGTATACATGACACAAGACAACACATCGTTATGACAAATCATAAAGTGGCCAAAATCTGATCAGCTCATTTTCAGACAAAAAGAGAGAATCTTTGTTCCTGAAACTTTCAGAGTCTCTTTCCACAGAGGGGACACATGTTGATGTAGAAGAGACATGAAGAAGAGGGGACACATGTTGATGTAGAAGAGACATGAAGAAGAGGGGACACATGTTGATGAAGAAGAGACATGAAGAAGAGGGGACACATGTTGATGTAGAAGAGACATGAAGAAGAGGGGACACATGTTGATGTAGAAGAGACATGAAGAAGAGGGGACACATGTTGATGTAGAAGAGACATGAAGAAGAGGGGACACATGTTGATGTAGAAGGGACATGAAGAAGAGGGGACACATGTTGATGAAGAAGAGACATGAAGAAGAGGGGACACATGTTGATGTAGAGGAGACGTGAAGAAGAGGGGACACATGTTGATGTAGAAGAGACATGAAGAAGAGGGGACACATGTTGATGTAGAAGAGACATGAAGAAGAGGGGACACATGTTGATGAAGAAGAGACATGAAGAAGAGGGGACACATGTTGATGAAGAAGAGACATGAAGAAGAGGGGACACATGTTGATGAAGAAGAGACATGAAGAAGAGGGGACACATGTTGATGTAGAAGGGACATGAAGAAGAGGGGACACATGTTGATGAAGAAGAGACATGAAGAAGAGGGGACACATGTTGATGTAGAGGAGACGTGAAGAAGAGGGGACACATGTTGATGTAGAAGGGACATGAAGAAGAGGGGACACATGTTGATGAAGAAGAGACATGAAGAAGAGGGGACACATGTTGATGTAGAAGAGACATGAAGAAGAGGGGACACATGTTGATGAAGAAGAGACATGAAGAAGAGGGGACACATGTTGATGAAGAAGAGACATGAAGAAGAGGGGACACATGTTGATGTAGAAGAGACATGAAGAAGAGAGGACACATGTTGATGTAGAAGAGACATGAAGAAGAGGGGACACATGTAGATGTAGAAGAGACATGAAGAAGAGGGGACACATGTTGATGTAGAAGAGACATGAAGAAGAGGGGACACATGTTGATGTAGAAGAGACATGAAGAAGAGGGGACACATGTAGATGTAGAAGAGACATGAAGAAGAGGGGACACATGTTGATTGTAGAAGAGACATGAAGAAGAGGGGACACATGTTGATGTAGAAGAGACATGAAGAAGAGGGGACACATGTTGATGTAGAAGAGACATGGAGAAGAGGGGACACATGTTGATGTAGAAGAGACATGAAGAAGAGGGGACACATGTTGATGTAGAAGAGACATGAAGAAGAGGGGACACATGTTGATGTAGAAGAGACATGGAGAAGAGGGGACACATGTTGATGTAGAAGAGACATGAAGAAGAGGGGACACATGTTGATGTAGAAGAGACATGAAGAAGAGGGGACACATGTTGATGTAGAAGAGACATGAAGAAGAGGGGACACATGTTGATGTAGGAGAGACATGAAGAAGAGGGGACACATGTTGATGAAGAAGAGACATGAAGAAGAGGGGACACATGTTGATGTAGAAGAGACATGAAGAAGAGGGGACACATGTTGATGTAGAGGAGACATGAAGAAGAGGGGGACACATGTTGATGTAGAAGAGACATGGAGAAGAGGGGACACATGTTGATGTAGAAGAGACATGGCAGAAGAGGGGACACATGTTGATGTAGAGACATGAAGAGGGGACACATGTTGATGTAGAAGAGACATGAAGAAGAGGGGACACATGTTGATGTAGAAGAGACATGAAGAAGAGGGGACACATGTTGATGTAGAAGAGACATGAAGAAGAGGGGACACATGTTGATGTAGAAGAGACATGAAGAAGAGGGGACACATGTTGATGTAGAAGAGACATGGAGAAGAGGGGACACATGTTGATGAAGAAGAGACATGAAGAAGAGGGGACACATGTTGATGTAGAAGAGACATGAAGAAGAGGGGACACATGTTGATGTAGAAGAGACATGAAGAAGAGGGGACACATGTTGATGTAGAAGAGACATGAAGAAGAGGGGACACATGTTGATGGAGAAGAGACATGAAGAAGAGGGGACACATGTTGATGTAGAGGAGACATGAAGAAGAGGGCCCACACATGTTGATGTAGAAGAGACATGAAGAAGAGGGGACACATGTTGATGTAGAAAGAGCACTCACCGTGTACGGGGTTTTGTAGAACAGGTTGTCGGGCTGGTTGGACTGGAAGGTCCATGTGACCGACGTGGTGCTGCTCACCACCTCGTTGGACCTGAAGGAGCAGCGCAGCGTCCCCGTGGTGCCGTTCTGAATCAGAACCTCCGAGTCCGCGTGGATATCGATCCCCGAGCAAGGGGTTGTGACTGTAAATACAAAAGAAAAAAATGTTAGTTTTTCATTTATCTAGTAACTAAGAACATTTCATCAAATATAAAAAATATATATCAAACAGAAGACGTTAATGTTAAAATGGAATATAGAAAAATATTTTAAAAAAGACGCCCGAGCAAGGTACAATTAAAAACTGCCTTTTTTTTCATTACAGGCACATTTATAATAAGAATACTTTATTTATAACGGGTTAAAATTGGGTTTCATGAGAGCTGAGAGGGTTTCACGATGAAATAAATAATAAATACTACAAAATAATTAACATAAAAATGTGTAAACAGAAGAAGTTAAAGCAAGAATGAGCAATACAACAAATATAAATAATGGTATTTATAAAATAAAAAAGATAAAACAAAAATAAATTAATATATATTATATAAACATTATAAGTTAAAATAAATTGTCTGAGCAAAAGATACAAATACATTAGAATAAAAACTGAATAATACGAAAAATAAATAAAAAACGTGCACATTGTTCTACAATATATATTAGGGCTGCACGATATATCGTGTCGTGACGATAATCGCGTTATGCGCATTCACATCGCAGGACGTGCGATTTTTTTTCTTTAGGACGTGCGATATTAAAGGTCACCTATCATGCTATTTTTAGGCAATAGCATAGGTCTCAGATATATACAAATAATATATAAAAAACATGTCTATGAAGTATTTTGCTCAAAATACCAAACAGATCACTCATTCTAGCCATGCCTCATATCCCTCTATTTCACTTCCTGTTTCAAAAGTGCTGATTTGGGGAATAAAGCTTTAAAAACAAAAAAAAATTGATAAAAAGAGGAGGGGTCTGAGCTCATGCGGGACCCGGAAGCTACTGTCTAAACTAAATGCTGCCGTGATGAAACGCCATATCATGGATTATCAAGGATCTGAAACAGTCTGGAGCTCAAAGGCTTTCTCTCTTGCCGGTTATACCACAAGGTGAGTTCCTTTTTACTTCCTGCTTCTTCACACACATGCTCTCCAGTACAGGTTAGCTCTGAGTGTTAGCGATGCTAATGTAAACACCGACCATATTACGTCCAAAACAGTCGGGCATTGTTTCTGATAGCAACGTTTCTGATTGGGCCGTGGGTCCACATTTCAGATATTACGTCATATCGGACGCAAATCTGGATCAGCTCCGTTGTTCCCCGTTTTTAGAGATTTGGGTACGGAGGAAAAGAGAGAGGGTTTTATTTTCTGATGCTGCGTGAGTTCCCTGACACACCGGGGACACATGTTGATGTATAAAAGACATCAAAAAGTGCATTTTGCATGATAGGAGACCTTTAAGTAGGCAAATGAACTCAAACACGTCATGTTACAATTATTTTGCTGCTTGCTACAAAATGAAAACTTGCGCGGCTCTCATGTCAGGGGTTCTTGAGTGAGTGACATGCCGGCCCTGCATGCACAGCAAACCACCAATCACAATCATTCTTGATCAGATCACAGCAGGATAACCGAGCTAGCTCAGCTTGTTGCTCTGATAACTTAAGATCCAGAAGTCCGTGACTAAAATCCTTCAACCGGTTAAATATCATTAAAAAAATACCAATTGTATAGCTTTAAAGTTCAAGAGAGGATGGTTCGCGGACAAAACAAAACTGTCTTTTCTTCAATTCCTGTATTTTTTCATATCGCAGGTGAAAGAATATCGTTTTTTCCAATATCGTGCAGCCCTAATATATACCATTGTGTATAACAATAATAAATAGAGGAATTAAAAGTGGCATATTAATGAACCTTAGGGACATGTATCGATAAAGTGATAGAGACCAGATATTTCTGATTTCTTGATATTGCATATTTCTGTTTTAAAGGAAAAAGGAAAGTGATGTAATTTCCTGAACAAATCAAACTGCTTCTCTGTTAATGTACCTTTGTCTGCTTAGTTATTATGCAAAGAGATAATGTACAGTGACAATGCATACATTATGTCTTTATTTATTCCAGTTCAGCCTTGTTAGAGGAGCCTGGGACTTTTCCCCCATTGTCATCCCTACGCTGTATTTATTGTGCATTGGACATTTCATAAAGGGGATGTGTTGTTTCAGGTCCAGAGAGACAATGCAAAACAGGAAGTCCTTTAGTTTGATAAAGGGATAAAAGGCTTCTCTGATGTGAACTCTGTAGAACTCCCACGCAGGACAACAGGAGAAGAACACAGTCCAAATACAGAGTTTATATGTAACAAAGAAGAGTTGAAATGTGGTTAAACGTTACCGGTTTAACCTGCAATGTTTCACCAGAGCTGCACCAATAATTAAATGATTCATTTTCAAAGTATCTTTCCGTTCTGTTTTCAGAATCTTTTCTGCTATTTATTGTTTTTTGACGAACAAAACAAGACATTTAAAGACATAACCTCGGATTTTAAGAAGCTGGGATGGATTTTTTTATAAATTGTATTAAATGTTATAAACAAAACGACTAATCTGGAGAAAGTGTGTGGTTATCACAGTTTCTCAAAGTGTTCAAACGGCTTGTCTAACACCCAAGTATATTATAACTATGATAATGTTAGATTTTTTATTAAAGGTCACCCATCATGCTATGTTTAGGCAGTAGCATAGGTCTCAGAAATATAAAAATATATAAAAAGCATGTCAATGAAGTGTTTTACTTAAAATACCAAACAGATCACCCATTCTAGCCATGCCTCATATCCCTCTATTTCACTTCCTGTTTCTAAAGTGCTGATTTGGGTATAAAGCTTTAAAGAGGAGGGGTCTGAGTTCATGCGGGACCCGGCAGCTACTGTCTAAACTAAATGCTGCCGTTATGAAACGCCATATCATGGATTATCAAGGATTCTCTCTGAAACAGTTTGGAGCTCAAAGGCTTTCTCTCTTGCCGGTTATACCACAAGGTGAGTTCCTTTTTACTTCCTGCTTCTTCACACACATGCTCTCCAGTACAGGTTAGCTCTGAGTGTTAGCGATGCTAATGTAAACACCGACCATATTACGTCCAAAACAGTCGGGCATTGTTTCTGATAGCAACGTTTCTGATTGGGCCGTGGGTCCACATTTCAGATATTACGTCATATCGGACGCAAATCTGGATCAGCTCCGTTGTTCCCCCGTTTTTAGAGATTTGGGTACGGAGGAAAAGAGAGAGGGTTTTATTTTCTGACGCTGCGTGAGTTCCCCCGACGCACCGGGGACACATGTTTATGTATAAAAGACATAAAAAAGTACATTTAACATGATGGGTCCCCTTTAAGATATACCGTTTATTTCTATAATTTATTTTAAAAAATACTCACATTTTGAACCCGACAAGTAACGCAAATGAGTGTTTTTATTTAATTTTGCAATCAATAACTCTAAATCTTGAATCACCGTGTTATTAAACTGTAATTAATTGATAGCTTTCTGACTTGTGATGTCCAGGAACTATAAAGGCTATTAATATTTAATGTCTTCATGACCCTTGATTAATTCATCGTGGCATTAAAGCCTGAAGCTTAGAGGTAGTTGTGGCTCGGCAGCTGTTTTACTGTTCAATTATTCCACATAAATTAATAATTTATTATTGCAATCATTTCCTTTGTCCCTTCATAACTTCCTCATTGTTGATTCTGCTGTAGGAGGACTTTCGTTTTCTATTCGCTGTGTGCTAAAAGCAGGAAATAATCATCAATAAACAGCGGAGGTCAAATCAGGAACAATTTAAATGAGATGATCGGATTTCATACGGCTTGAGTTTGTAGTAAAAGTAGAATAGTATTTGGACTGGGGGCTGTAGGGTCGCCGGTTCAAGTCCCAGACCAGACCTAAAATATGGAGTGTGGACTGCTACTTGGAGAGGTCCCAGTTCACCTCCTGCCCTGCCTTGGTGCCCTTGAGCAAGGCACCGGACACCCCCCACTCCCATTGCGCTGTAAAATAGCTGCCCACTGCTCCTAGAACTAGACTCCTGGTACGAGGATGGGTTAAAAGCAGAGAACACATGTCACTGTGTGTGCTCTGCATGTGTGACCATTACAGAGGGTTTCATCCCTCCATATTCTCTTCTCTCTCTATTATAAGATATATCAATTCAAGACGTAAACAACAACAACATGAAGTCGTAGCTCCGTAAAAACAAAGCTGTGTCTGCTGCTCTATTTGACACCATTTTCATATCTTTGGAGTATTTATACAGTTTTTGACGAACAGAAATATTGTTTTCTGGCATCACTTTAATATTTACACTGAGAGTAAGAGGGCGCAGCGCAGCGCCTGTTACCTGATTGAGACAACACCCTGATCTAATTCTGCTCATTTGACTTTTGAAATGATCAATTGGATAACTCATGATTCCACCCAAAGACATCGTAAAGGCTCTGTGCGATTTGAAAGAACAAATCCAGATCTAATTCTGTACAATTTTGCCAAAAGTAAGGATGCAGAACGTGGTTTGAAGTGCTGGATAGTTGACAGATTAATAATTCATAACACTAACCTCTGAATGAGAAATCTTTGACAGCACACTAAACTGAACAGATTTCCGATTGTACATTTTAAAAAACAACTCACAACTTCGACAAACAAACGCACACGACGTTCTCATTTTCTCACAAATAAGATAATCTGTTAGACTTCCTGGAAGTCAAACATTGAGCCCAGATACTTCCTGTCTTCTGCACTTTTTGAACAGATATTGCACACTGACAGAGATCCAGACTCTAGCAGGAAGTACTGTATGATTTCAAAACAGAAGAAACGGCTCCGTCAGCATCTGGTTGGAGATAATGGCCCAATATGAAACGGACCTGGGCGGTTTTTTAGCCAGTCAGCTGCTATTAGTCGGAGATTTTAAGCACTTCTCTAAACAAATCAGGAAGTTACTTTGCATTATTTCAAATGGCTGTATTGTGTAATATTCAGAAATGTGTAAAGAAACGTGCGTAACAAACCTTTACAATATAACTTTAAAGCTGTTGTGTTAAATAGGACATTTACTTGGACTTTTTTCATCTGCTTAAACAAAGTATTCCCAGTCTCTTCTCACAGCCTTATATAGAGTTTCAAATGATGGTTGAAAGGAGCAGACTCACACACTCAGTCAAATAAACCTTGTGTAATGATGTCGACCCAACCCAGAGCTGCAAAGGATGTGAACAAATATGATTTTATAACAGCACCATTATCCCTTTTGTCTATAGTTTCATTTCGTCTGTGTGAAGAACAGTCAGCCTGCACGGTTTTCAGTATCAACGCAGCTGTTTTTATTATCAAATCAAGTTTTATTTATATAGCACATTCAAAAGTGATTTTTGGTCGAGCCAAAGTGCTGTACATGTAATAAAAACACTTTACTACAATCACAAGCATTTACAACAGAAATAGAAAAAACAAAAACACAGGGAAATGTCAGGTGTCGTGCTCCGCTCTGACTAGAAGGCCCGAGAGAAGAAGTGTGTCTTTAGTGAGGATTTAAAAACCCCTAGGGTCCGGGTGTTCCAGAGCCTGGGGCCAGCTGGTCAGCAGACCTTAAAGGGCCCATGTCATGCTTTTCTGGTTATCACCCGTCCCCTTGTGTTATGAAGGTGTTTCTGCATGTAGACGGTCTGCAGAGTCACAAACCCTCAAAGTGCACCCTGTAGTGAGTAAAACTCTAACACAGAGAAGACCTGTCTGTGCTGCCCCAGAACGCCTCGTTGGACATTTCTCTTTTTCCATTGTTTACTTCCTGGGTTCTGTGACGTGTGAACACCCAGAGGCCACGCCCTCTGCCAGCCTTTCACGAAACAAAGCTTCCCAAACCTTTCAGGATGCATGCCGGATATGCTCCGCGTAGGGCACTGAAGAACGATGCTGTTCCTACTCTGTTTGGACCAGCGGGAGATTCGGGTACACAACCTGTAAGTATTCATTGTTGTTTGTGTATTTATGATGTTTAAAACAAACAAGGTATCTACCACGACTGTTTCAATGGGTAAACGTTTTTCGGGCTGCTAAGTTGGGATGGCAGAGAAATGCTCTCCGCAGACCCGTTCTCACAGCGCTATAAACCTTTTTCTTTCTCAATATCAAGTCACACTTATTGTTTTTACTTCAGCTGTGAGTGTTTGTGCTCAGGATGAGTTTCGCTTGTTCTCGCTGTATCGCCGACCCGGAAGCCTGTCCGTTCCTCGCAGCAACGAGCCTCGCAACGTCCCGATTAATCAGAGCACAGTGGGCTCACAGGGAGAGGGGGGGCAGGAGCTCCAACAAGCCGTTTAGGACAGAGAGTGAATACACATAGTATACAGAGATGCTGTGAGAAACCAATGTGAGTTTGGAACATTGAACAATTTAAATATATTCTAGTCGACCTCAACAATGGAAACATGATCAGTAGAAATGGCCATGACATGAGACCTTTAAAGATCTGGCTGGGGTGTAGACTAGCGATGGAGGAGTTCTGCTATGTCGGCCGGGAGCCAGCCCATTTAGGGCTTTAAAAACAAATAAAGGATTTTAAAATCAATGCGGAACCGAATTAGAAGCCAGTGCAGCGAGGCCAGAATTGGGGAGATGTGGTCACGCTTTTTGTGGCCAGTCAGAAGACGTGCAGCTGCGTTCTGGACTAGTCGCAGGCGTCTAATTGAGGCCTGGTCCATACCCACATACAGAGCGTTGCAGTAGTCCAGTCTCGAGGTAACAAAGGCGTTAATAACCCTTTCTATGTCTTTAAAAGATAAATACGACTTATAGTAATAGTCTTATTTAAAAAAAGCAGGATTTGACTACGGTCATTATCTCTAATGTAGAATAGCAGCCAAATAACAATCGACATTTTAAAACATTGCATTAGTTAACCCTAGTTGTCTTTAATTGTGCAATATAAATAAACAGACTTGACTTAATGAGGATATTACGTTGTTAAACATTCAATGCATTAATGCCCATCCTTCCTATATCACCAGATCCTTCCTCAGTCTACTCTAAGTAAGGATCAGAATGATAACTAGGGGTAAAACACGTCTATTTTTATGCAAAAACACAATTTATTAAAGATCAGCTGAGAGTCTTGGTAGCCAAACACTTTTGTGGTGTACTTACACGCAGTTTGGAGACAGAAGCCTTTCCTGTGTCAACATTTAAAGTAGATTAGTGGACAACAGGTTTGCTGCAGTTACTGTATATTTTGCATTTATGAGGGTAGCTTTACAATCCGGGTCAGGAGAAGGTTGGCCAACAAGGGAATGAGATGTTATCTTATGTTGTTCGACGCTAAGAGCTGAAGCGTTAAATCTTATCTAAATACAATCCAGCGATTAGTTAGTGCTGAACGTACGGGTATTTTATAGTTAAAATGACGGAAATAGAGTAAATAGTGAGCTGGTTACCTAAGTGGTGGATATTTTGACATGTGTGTTCTTTACTTGAGTATTTCCATGTAATGCTACTTACTTCTACTCCAATACATTACAAAGGCAAATATTGTACTTTTTACTACACTAAATGTAATCTAACAATCATAGTTACTATTTACTTTGTACATAACAAACACATCATTTGCTGATATGGTATAATGCAGTACTGTATAACGACTACTGTGTATTTCAAGTATATAGATAGCTCCACATTGACAAACTACATTACTTAAAAGCTCTTACATGTATAAAGAACTGGATAATATAATACACATAATAATATAATACTGTGAGAAGATCCATTCTTATTACTTTTGATACCTAAAGTACACTTAGCTTAAAATACGTCTGTACTTTATATTATTCTGGCCATTGTGCAGAATTGAGCTTTTTGTACTTTAAGTGTATTTTAAAGCTAATATTTGTGTACTTTTACCCATGCAACATTTTGTAACAAGACTTTAACTTATAATGGATTCTTTTTGAGACCATAGTATTTGTACTTGTACTTATAAGTAAAAGATCTGAGTACTTCTTCCACCTCTAAACTAGTAAAACCTCGGGCGACACGTAGTGACCGAAGAGCCCCACGCCTAACGACACCATTATTCACAAACATGGCACTTTAATGTGTCTGTGTGTATCATCAAAGAAACCTACGTGATAGCACACATGTTTGAACTGTCTCTGTATTATGAGAAGTCACTTTACAATTCGGCATATTAAAAACACGGAAATAATCCCTTTAATGTAGGTAAATATGACGGTGAAGACATGGGTTAGCCTCCCTGTGTACCGCTGAGATCACACCGTTACCTCCCATAGAACGTGAATATAGCAAGGGCGGTAGCTACAACTCTGCACCAAACCTCATTCAAATTATAGTGAATTTAACTATAAACTTCAATTAAATACCCTATACATGTACCAATAGGTGTACAAGCATAGGTGTAGCTAATACTGTATATATAGATGATTTCGGCATTGTTAATTATCATCACTAGCAACAGGAAGTGAAGAAAGGTGCATTAATTAGTAAGAAGAGTTTAGAGGGGTAGCCACCACTCTTTACTAAATCTCACTCAAATCATAGTAAATGTAACTATTAACCTTAATTAAATAACCTTTACATGTTACCAATAGGTGTACACGATTAAGTAGCTTTAACACACTGGATACATGTTTTCGGCAGTGTTAAATAAAGGTGAACAAAGGTGCATTAATGACCACTCTACACCAAATCCCACTTAAATTATTGTGGATTTAATTGTTAGCCTTAGTTAAATAACCTTTACATGTAACCAATTAGTATAAAAGCATGTATAGTGAAAATACTCCTTATAAAGATGTGTTCGGCTTGGTTTAATATCGTCTATAGCCACAAGAGGTAAACACTATTCACCAAATCTCGTTTAAATTATAGTGCATTTAACGATTAACCTTAATTATATAACCTAACATTTACCAATAGGTGTGTGCGTTTAAGTGTAGCTTAAAATCCCTTTATGGATGTTTTCGGCAGTGTTAAATCTCGTCTCTAGCAACAAAAGGTGAACAAAGGTGCATTAATTAGTAGGAAATGATAGGTTTTAGGTGCTGCTGTACATGAAACAACGCTAGCTAGCTAACCTGGTGTCCCACCTTAAATAAAGGGCTAACATCAAACATATCCAAATTCAAATATAACCCAAGATGGGCTTCAGCACTCACCTAATACAATACATAGCATAAATCCAGTCAATAAAACCCGCCGGCAGCTCATATTTGACCATTTTGTCTCCATTATGTTGTTGTAAACAGGAGGAGTTCCTCTGCTGTTTTTTTTTCTCCACCCTGAATCGTTTTTCTTCTTCGTGGGAAGTTTTGGCGGCGGGGTACGAAGTTGTTAATGAGGAGGATGCCCCCTGGAGGCTGAATAGAGCTATTACAGCTGCCATCTGAATTCTAAAATAGATAAAGTAATACAATAAATAGTAAATAATAAAATATAAAAATAAATAATAAGCGTAAAAAATAATACATAAATAGCAATAAAAAATTAATTAAAAGTTAAATAAATAGGATAAAAAAAATTTTTTTTAAATATATATTTTTAAAAATCATATCATATATTATATAGTTTGTATATTGTATTGTTGCCCTTTGGCCAGATATGCTTGTTAATTATGTCCTTTTATGTATTTTATTTACATCCTCACATTTCTTTAAAAGGCTATTACAGCGTTCTCCTGCTTTGTATAGTAAGATAAGGGCTTATTTGATTATTTCAGTGATAAACATGCAGCCTCTCTTCCCCTCGGAGCTGCTGGACGTCAGTGTGTTACTGTACCTGAGCAGATAGTGTGTTCTCTCTGTGTGAGACGTGGCAATTAGATGTGAATAGTTGTGTTAAGTGGAAGGAGATGTGCTCCATTGTTTATCTCTATCTCTTGTAAGAAAGCTGTTCAATAGTTTGCTTTGTTTTGTAAATTGTCTGGTGAGCCCTCTTTGTTTTGAGTCATTAAAAAAAAAAATCTTTAGTTTTGCAAATCAGTTTCCTCTCCTCTTTGTGTCTCCTGGTTATTCAATCTCTTCCCTTGAAACCCCCAGGGGTGTCAAACTCAAGGCCCGGGGGCCAAATCCGGCCCGTGACTTAATTTCATGTGGCTACATACAAGAGCTCTGATAGAATGTTTATTATACGGTTACATGGCACTACATGTCCCACAATGCATCTCAAATTGGACTTTTTTTCTCAGAATTTTACTTTTTTTATGTCACTTGTTTTTTTCAAAATATCACTTTTTTCCTTCAAATTTCACTTTTTTTCTCCAGAATTTGGCTTTTCTTTTAAAATCTTGTTGTGACATTCTCACTGAAGAGACTTACAATTATTTTCCCTAGACTTCTGCTTTCAGACGTAGTTAATTACGAAGTTATTACCCTATCCGATAATAATCCAATGCAGAGGAAAATATTGTAATATAATGCATTATTTTATATGATATATTTATATATTTATTTGTATATAGTCTTAAAGTTACAACCGACCCTTTGAGTGCAGCCATAATGCTGATGTGGCCCGCGATGAAACTGAGTTTGACTCCCCTGCCCTAGACTATTAGGGAACGTAACAGATGCATGTAAACCGAAGAATAACAGCCAATATGCAGCAGGGAATTTGGCAATTTGTAAAGACATGAAAGCCGCAGAAAATGACAAATATTCAAGTCTTTAGAAGATGTATTCTTGTTGTCAAAAGAGTTGACATCTTTACTGAAACCCATGCACATAGTCATTTTAGATTCCTGTAGCTGCTGATTTATTATCAATTAAAACGATTAAAAGAACAGAGGTCTGGATCAGGAGTGTTTTATTTTAGACTGGATGCCATTTCACTTGTCTAACCCTCGTACAGATCTTACAATGTAAAACATGATAACAATGATTTAAGTGGAATGATAAAAGCTGAAAGCTCAAACTGTGCACTTTCAATCAGAAATAAGTGGTTAATATTGAGCGAAAAATTTACATTTAACAGTAAAGTGCAAATACAGAATACAAAGATCCTTTTCTGGTTCTTTAAGAACAAACACTGATATTTAAAATAAACGATTTGCATGATTATGTCTTCATGAACTGACTACGTTACATTTATGTTATGGTAGGGAAATTGAAGTTTGCATTTGTCTATGATGTAAATTAAACATTTCTTAAAACATAACACAAATCTGATTGGCTCACAATTCAAACTCATCTAAACCACGTATGTATAGCTCATAATTAAGCTGCGAGTGTCATTTTTCATTATTTACACCAGGGGAGTCAAACTCAATTTCATCGCGGGCCACATCTGCATTATGGCTGCACTCAAAGGGCCGGTTGTAACTTTAAGACTATATCAAAAATACATATATAAATATATCATATATATAAAATAATGTATTATATTACATTATTTTCCCCTGCATTGGATCATTATCGGATAGGGTAATAACTTCATAATTAACTACGTCTGAAAGCAGAAGTCTAGGGAAAATAATTGCAAGTATCTTCAGTGAGAATGTCACACAATTATTTAAAAAGAAAAGCCAAATTCTGGAGAAAAAAAGTCAAAATCCCAAAAAATAAGTGAAATTGGAAAAAAATAAGTGAATTTTTTTTTTTAAAGAAACACAATTTTGAAAAAAAAAGCAACATTTACAAAAACAATTCTAAGAAAAAAGGCATATTTAGAAGAAAAAAAGTCAAATTCTGAGAAAAAAGTAAAATTTGAGATGCATTGTGGGACATGTAGTTTATGGGCAACGTGCTTCTGTAAATCGGCATGTAACCGTATAATAAACGTATTATTCTTTGCAAGCTCTTGTGGGGCCACATAAAATGAAGTCGCAGGCCGGATTCGGCCCCCGGGCCTTGAGTTTGACACCCCTGATTGAAACGCTAAAAAACAAGTAGTTATCGTCTCACAGTTTGAGCTTTCAGACAAATTCAAACATCCATCTAACTTTTGAACATTTACTCCATCATTTTGGGGATTTAACGTACATGTTTTCATATAATCCAGCAGTGTTAGATCAGAGATTATTGAATACAAATCAGTGAATGTCTGCGGTGATGAATCTTCATATTAACGCCATATGGGCCACGAGTAAAATGAGTTACTGTAAGAGACACACGTTAAATTAGAGGGTTTTAAATGTCACAAACACACCAAGCCGTAATGCAATAAGGCCTTTTCAGAGAAGAAACACCTCATGAATATTATCTACTTTCACCATTTCTCCGTTCACAATCAGACACACGGTTTTTCTGTCAGTGCAACTTGATATTTCTGGATCATTCATAAATATCAACGTCAGATATCTACAGTATAGACAACACAAAGGAAATGTAATACATGCACGTCAACAAAGGAAAACAGTAATCAACATGTCCTAAAAGCTGCTGTATGCGTGATTATATGGATATTGTTTTAATCACAATACAGAGAGAAGTCCTTCTTTATCACTTCAGGATGATTTGTTTTCAATAGAAGTTCATTAGTGCCGTTTTAACCGTTCAAAGTGACATCGAGGGTCAGTCTGTATTCAAAGCAGACTGCTGAGAAAAGAACAAAAACTATTGAATTTAGTTAATTGGTGAAATCCTACTTTTCTGTCTGCATGTTTGAACATCAAGACTTTAGTGAATGTTAAAACTAGTCATTTTCCACTTTCTTCAGCTCCAGAAGTCTTTGTATTTCTCTTAATATTTTAAAACTGAAGCAGCTGATGTGCCACCTCTTGCGTTGGGAAATAATAATTGTCAAATATGCCAAAAAGAAACCTCCACTTCCTTAATTCAAAACCATTCAATGTCTTATTAAGGGGCAATGAGACGCCTGCCGTTTAACACCTCAAAACACACAGATTTAATGTGTAATCTTGTGGTTTTAAAATCCGTATTTTTTGTTAAACTGCCTTGATTAAATATGGTTAATTAAAAAGCACAATTTGTCATTTTAAGTTTGGGTAAAAGCCTCAGGATGCTTCATTAGAAACACTTCGAGATGGTCTAAAAGCGTCTGAAATACGCTTAAATCTGAGGGTCCTTATTATTATTATTGCAATATTAGGAAAACACACTTTTTATGGCTTTTGTGTCGAGGTGTGAAGTAGCTTTCTCCCATAAGCTCCCTGCTTACATTTTCACTGTAAAATTCAATGCAATTAACATCTGAAAATGTCCATTTGTAAGATTTGTTTATGTCAAGGGGAAAAACGATTATTTTCTTTTGAGTTAAACGTCTTTGGGTAAACACGTTTTCTTTCCCGTGGTTTGATTTCGCAACGAATTTAATTTGGTGGTTCCCATTTCAAATCTCAGGGGTTTTAGCAAGTCCAAGAGTTCCAGAAAGCTCACTGATGATGAAGCGTATTTTAACTTAAGAACTTTCTGAGGTCTTAAGGACGAAGTTGTTTGTGTTAATAATACATCAATCACAGATCAGTCTTTTTGATTTGCTTTCCAACACCCTGACACTTTAAAGCTGGTACAGGCAGATTTGTTCTTGCATTATTCGGCAATAATTCATCATATTTCGAGCACATTGTCCTTCAAGTCTTAGCCAGTTAGGCAGTTTTCTGGAGAGGCAAACATTGAACGTACAGCCCTCCACCGGGGTTTCTTTGCAGTTTCAGTGTCGTTGTGCCAATGCATGAAAAGCCACTTATTCTGCAGGACTTTCCTCCGTTGTATCAGGCGCTTAACTTCTGGAATCACCATGCATGCACATCTACTTTTGTTGAACAGCCAATAGGAATGCTTTCTCTCTGAAATGATGTGGCTAATTGGTCGCAGGCTAGATTTGATAAACCCTGAAAACAGCAGGAATCTGATTTTCAAATAAGGCTCGAGTTACAATATGCCGAGAGGTTACTGTGGATTATTTTGTACCCAATAACGGTAAAAGAAACTCTGCATAACCCAGCTTTAAAAGTGTTGAAATGAAACCCATTTGTAGCCTCAAAGTGGTGATTAATGAACCTCGTAGACACATTAATACCAAAAGTTATATGAATTTGTGTTGGTGATTTTACCCACTGAATTCTCAAGAGGTGCTCCCTCTTTTAAGTGTCTTTGAATGAGCAGCTAATTGCTCTTTTAAGCTTTTAAATTACACTAAGGGAACCAATCAAAAGGAGCGAAACGCGTTATAAAATCCACTTCCTCTGTGTCTTCATGATTTTCAAGAAGGGTGGAAAATAAATCTTTGAAACAGGATATGGATATTTCTTCACTGTGTTTGTGCAGCTTTTAAAAAATGTCCGATGTGAGGAGAGGATGAAGGATGTTGCTGAAATCCTGTTAGTTTGACAGTTAAATTATGTGCAAGTATTTCCCATGAGTGTCCTTCATCGTGTCTTTGTCACAGGGCGAGAATGAGCCAAAACAAGGAGGAAAATGTCACAGAACAACAACAGTGGAAAGGAAAGAGGAAGCGAGTGGAAAAGGGAAGCAAGGACGAGGAAAATGTATGCATCCAATTTTCGTCTAAAATGACCTGGAAAGAGACGATGAAAAGTGCTTTTAGACGACGACAAACCTTTTTTGGTTGAGCTAACAGACGGAAATATATATCTACAGTAGAAACGAGACGCAGGGAGATCCCTCCGTCAACAATCACACATTTACTTATTTACATTTTTCTTGTTTTAGTAGTAGTAGTGTTCTTCTTCATTATTCTATTATCCGCAGTGTGCTCTGTACACAAGAAAAAGGCTCCTTTAGTCCCTCCAAAACTCTTCTTCTGTGGTGGTTAGGGGGCAGGAGGAGGAGGGGGAATGAAGCTGAAGCAGTTTCCTGTCAGTGTCATCATGTGTCTGGAAGCTGGTTGATGTCAGTGAAGTTGGTGTCGTTGAGGATGACTTTGATTCGCTCCAAAGAGTCCGCCTGTCGTATTCGCTCCAGCTGAACCTGCAGAAACACACAAATAACTCATTATTATTCAATTAAAACACAACAATTCCCTTTGATTATCCCTTTGGTATGTCTCCTGTTTACTCCGTTATTCTAAGGCCCCATTTACACGCAAACGCAAACGAACCGAATACGATATAAAAAAAGTATTCCGTTCACACGAGACCGCTCGAAAGCGCTGGAGACACTGTAGTACATATGCCAAGCCTGTAAGTGGCGCTGTCTTCCGCCACAAAATACACCAAAAGCAGCGAAGAAGACCCCTGAGCATGGTTGCCATGGTTGCCCTTCTGTTCACTCTCCGCGGTGGATTTAGCAACATGTAGTTCATGTAGTTCTCCATGTCCACTTGTTGCTGATGGTTGTGGAAGAGGAGCTGTAGATGTTGCACTAACATCTGTAGCATGGTCAGTAGCTACTGACAGTAGCTACTGACCATGCTACAGCAGTGAGCAGCAGAGGTGGGGAGAGGCGGGGTTAAGGCTTCATCATTATCAGGAAATGATCGTATAGGGCGTACACACTGAGACGTTTGGCCCCCCAGAGCGTTCCGGTTGCAGATCTATCCACCTTGGGACCCGTTATCGTTTGCGGGGTCTGTTTCCGCGGTTCCATTACGGCCTCGTGTGAACGAACGGGCTATATGCGAGAGGAAAGTAGCGGATACAACCGTTTGTGTTCTCGTGTAAACAGCACCTAAGGCTTCGGATCAGAGCGTTTCATTTCACATATCCGACTTTTTCTCATGATCAATTTTGGTTTACTCCCCGGCTTTTACTCATTGAAAACTCTGTATAAAAATGTTCCAACCAAACCCATTTAAGCTCACAGACTAGAGGTGGAGAAGTAGTTTTACCACGGTGTGAAAACACTATTTTACAAACAAAAATCCTGCAGAGCGCCAAACAACTCATTATTATTCAATTAAAACACAACAATTCTTTATTTGTCATTATTTAATTTGAAACGACTAACCCTTTGGCATGTTTCCTGTTAACTCTGTTAGTCTAAGGCTTCGGGTCAGAGCGTTTCTTTCCTTCTCGCCTGCTTTTACTAATTGAAATCTCTGTATACAAACTACAAAGCAAAAACATTTAAGCTGTGTTTGGAATCAGCCACAAACTAGAAGTGGAAAAGTAGTTTTACCACGGTGTGAAAAACACTATTTTACAAATAAAAGTCCTGAGTTTGAAATGCACTCAAAAGCCGCGTTCACACCAAGTACTTTGCCGTACTTAGTTCCCCCATGGAACTAAAGAGCAGATAGCGTTCACACCGGAATAAGTTCCCTGAAGGAAGATTAGGCAAATGAAGCCGCTGACGTCACTTCTTCTTCTTCTGCTTTGGGTTTACTGGCAGGCCGCAAACCACTTCACGGAGTATACTGCCATCCGGAGTCCCCGGCCGGAAGTCCCCGGAGTTGGGGAAGGCTTCAGTAGAAGCTGCTGGGACTCCCAGCAGCTTCTACTGAAGCCTTCTGAGTAAATCGCCAGAACGCCGACACCTCCTCATCTCCACCGCTCCCATGTTTTATTTTGTGTTGCCATAAGTTAGTCTCTCTGCGTTTGTGCGCTGGGCGAATGCTAATGCTAATAATGCTAATGCGAGGATAATAAAATGGCGGCTCTACAAAACATTTCAGAGTTTTACGGGGCGTGGTTTGCAATCGCCCAGCCAATCAGAACTGTGGTACTGAAAAGTACTCTGTGTGAACGCGGCTAATGAAGCTCCAGCTGAACCGGCAGAGCACCACAAATAACTCATTATAATCCATTTAAAATTCAAAAACATAATCTAAATGTTTTGTCCCGCCTTACATCACAGTTCTAGTTTGTAATACTCACAAAAATATAGTCAAAATAATTTCTATTCAGTGTCGTTTTCCCCCATTTATCCAATGCTATGGTTTCCTCTAACAAGTGGAATAAACATCTTGTAAACAAGCATCAGAATGATGTTTATCGCCAAGCAGGTTAACACACGAGGAATGTGTCTTGGTGTACATGGTTCATACATTTACAGTTATCTTTATTAGGATATCGTCTCATCCTTAAAAGATTTAGCTTTGTTGTTTTTCCTCATCTCTTAAACACTCTGCTCCTGGGACTAGGATGGGTAAAAAGCAGAGAACAAATGTCACTGTGTGCATGAACATGTGTCCAATTCTATTCTATATTCTATTCTAAACACTCCTCTCTCTCACCTGAAGAGTCTGAGAGAGTTTGACGAAGTCCTTCTGAACCTGCTCACTGACGTCCAGCTCCGTCTGCAGCCGCTGAGCTTTGTCCTTCTCATCCATCGCCTGAGTCTGGAGCGCAATCTGCAGGAGGTCAACACAACTAACACTAGATTACAGAGCCAAGACTGGGCCAAATAAGTTATCTTAAAGGTCCCCTGTTATACTGTTTTCCATTACTCTATCACAGGTCTCAGATATATACAGAGCCTGTCTCTGATTGGCTGAAACACCAAACAGATCATTGCAGCATTACCCATAATCCCCTCTGTTTCAGCCCTGTTTCCAAAGTGCTGATTCTCTGTCTGTTACTTTAGATTAAAGTAAGGAGCCCCTCCCCACGCCCCTCTGAGAGAGATTTGGTTACAAAGAACTCAATGGAGCTCTAGGAGGTTCAGGTGATAAGGGGGGGGGGGGTTGAAGAAGAGGGGACACATGTTGATGTCGAAGAGACATGGACGAAGAGGGGACACATGATGTAGAAGAGACATGAAGAAGAGGGGACACATGTTGATGTAGAAGAGACATGAAGAAGAGGGGGACACATGTTGATGTAGAAGAGACATGAAGAGAGGGGACACATGTTGATGTAGAAGAGACATGGAGAAGAGGGGACACATGTTGATGTAGAAGAGACATGAAGAAGAGGGGACACATGTTGATGTAGAAGAGACATGGAGAAGAGGGGACACATGTTGATGTAGAAGAATAAGAGACACTTGAGTACGAGGGGAAGAGAAGAGGGGACACATGTTGATGTAGAAGAGACATGGAGAAGAGGGGACACATGTTGATGTAGAAGAGACATGAAGAAAGAGGGGACACATGTTGATGTAGAAGAGACATGAATAAGAGGGGACACATGTTGATGTAGAAGAGACATGAAGAAGAGGGGACACATGTTGATGGAAGAAGAGACATGAAGAAGAGGGGACACATGTTGATGTAGAAGAGACATGAAGAAGAGGGGACACATGTTGATGTAGAAGAGACATGAAGAAGAGGGGACACATGTTGATGTAGAAGAACATGAAGAAGAGGGAACACATGTTGATGTAGAAGAGACATGAGAAGAGGGGACACATGTTGTGTAGAAGAGACATGAAGAAGAGGGGACACATGTTGATGTAGAAGAGACATGAAGAAGAGGGGGACACATGTTGATGTAGAAGAGACATGAAGAAGAGGGGACACATGTTGATGTAGAAGAGACATGGAGAAGAGGGGACACATGTTGATGAAGAAGAGACATGGAGAAGAGGGGACACATGTTTGATGTAAGAAGAGACATGGAAAAGAAGAGGGGACAACATGTTGATGTAGAAGAGACATGGAGAAGAGGGGACACATGTTGATGTAGAAGAGACAGGGAGAAGAGGGGAACCATTGATGAAAGAGACATGGAGAGAGGGGACACAGTGTTGATGAAGAAGAGACATGGAGAGAGGGACCATGTGATGAGAGAGCATGGAGAAGAGGGGGACACATGTTGATGTAGAAGAGACATGAAGAAGAGGGGACACATGTTGATGTAGAAGAGACATGAAGAAGAGGGGACACATGTTGATGTAGAAGAGACATGAAGAAAGAGGGGACACATGTTGATGTAGAAGAGACATGGAGAAGAGGGGACACATGTTGATGAAGAAGAGACATGGAGAAGAGGGGACACATGTTGATGTAGAAGAGACATGAAGAAGAGGGGACACATGTTGATGTAGAAGAGACATGAAGAAGAGGGACACATGTTGATGTAGAAGAGACATGAAGAAGAGGGGACACATGTTGATGTAGAAGAGACATGAAGAGGTGGATTTTGCATAACAGGTGACCTTTAAAAGGTGATGTATCTTTACTGGTTGAATTCATGATTTTGTATCACAAGGAAGTTTACAAATTGCTAATATTTGTAAAAATGTTGTTAAAACAGAAACACATTTTGTATGCAAGGAAAAAATTAAATATAATTGTATTTGTAATAAAAAAAAGTCAAGAAAAGGAGTCACTTTACTGTAATGCAGACTTTTACACTTATGCAACATTACTTTATCTCAAATGTAAGAAATTGTGTAATCTCATATCAAAATATTTATTTAAAAAAAAAAGTTTAAACAAGCATGTACGACTAATTAAAGCAGCCATCATAACATCATGGCTTGGAGTATCTGCCTAACTGGTATCCTTTAAATGGTACATGACGTTATAAAGGGCTGTCTTTACGACTCCTTAAAGGGCTTTACATTCACACTCCACACATGCAAGGTACCAACTGCTCCAGGAGGCTCACGTTTACACACATCCACACACACTGTTTCAGGTGACTTTGGTGTGTGTGAGGTGTGCATGTGAGTGTGTGTAAATGACCTTTGCAGTGGAGAGTTCTCTGAGCTGCCGTTCCAGACTGATCCTCAGACCCTGAAGGTTCTCCAGAGTCTCCGTCTTCTCCGACAGACTCCTCTCAAACTACAGGAACCACAGAGTACATCAATAATACACAGAATACTGCAGTGTTTAATAAAACACACAATATATGCCTTAAAAATGTAGTAAAGTAGAAATATAAGTAGCATAAAATTGGAATAGGGAAGTTCACATTATAATAAATACACGTTTTGAGTAAATGTCGATCTGCATTAGATTTCTTATGTATGTACAGAAACGTAACACAAATACAGTATCCAAACTATTAGGACATTAACATGTAGGTTTTAAGACTGATTACGTTCTAATTTCAGCAGTAATTAAGTAGATTAGCTCAAGTACTGAACTTATTAAAATACTTGGTGGATTTTGGGGACATTTGCAGGCAGCAGATCAATCTGAAAATCTGACGTAAAAGATACGCTCTCACTTTAAAATTAAACAAATTAAATTAACTACAGGAACCACAGAGTACATCAAGAATACACCCAAGTACTGCAGATAATACATTTGACCAGAGGTGGAAGTAGTGTTTCAATCCTTTACTTATGTAAGAGTCAGGCGCGCCGGATTCATTTTAGAAGTGGGGGGGCCAAAAAAAGTGCATGTGTATGGCCCACTCCCAAACCACGCCCTACACCCTACCCCTACACACTCCCCCCTCCGTGACGGAGTGAACTCCGTGGAGTGACACACGAGGCTCCCTCCTGTCAGATGGAGGGAGTAAATACAGCAGCAAGCTTTGGGACGGCCTCCCCTCTCTCCGCAGAAACAAGAAGTGCCGTAACTGAATGTAACAACGGTTTCAAATCAGCATCTCTTTTACAAAATGTAAATGAATAACTCAAATAAAACACCAAACATCTTTCATTGTGTTTCAAAGCTCTTTTAGTTTTAAACCTGATGTTTATAAGCTTCTTAGTTTTTGCAACAGTCTGTAAATATACAACTTTATAATAAAATGCACACAATTACCAGTAGTGTGGCGTGGGGAGAAAATTAGGGGAAGCCAATATTACGTCCTTTCGTTTGGGTCGGGGGTGTGGTGGTCAATGTGATAACGTAACCAGATGAGTGATTACAGCACCCGGTATCATTTTACACACATTTGTATCATTCAGATGCAGGACTTACACACGCCTGTTATCTAACCGACAGGTCCGCACGCACTCTCCAGCCCAAACTCTAATAAGCATTCATTCACAAACTAAATCAGGAGACCTTTAACGTTTTACGTCCGATTCGCTCCTTTGTTCCTCGCTGTACACAGCTCCAGTTTGGGCATCGGCCTGTCATCAGATTGTATTTTTTGTTGCTGCTGTAGCGGAAGTTTAGTACAATTATTTTTGATTAAATACTCCAAATCTCCACCCTCCATAATTGCACTTGCTTGCTACTTTCTAACGGCGGTGAGAGAGGTGCAGTGACGCTATCTATCTTCTATCGATTAGATTTATGATTCGAAAATAATAAAAGTAGGGTAGACATGTGGATATTATCCGGCTGAACAAAACGTGCATTTATCTAACAGGTTCATTTTTCACTGACCTTATTTCGAGCTATTTTCCAAAATCCTATGTAGAAATCCCATTGCTTTTTTGTCGAGGGAAACCGAGCGCAGCTTACTTCCGGGTTTTAGGATGCGTCACTGCCACACTAAATTGATGCGATTTGATTGGAGGCAAGGGAAGCCAGCCGCCTCTGGCTTCCCTTGGCATGGCCCTGACTAATCACAGGTTGGCAGGGGCATGACGTTAGCCTTGTCTGATTGGTCAATCCCTCCATTTTTTTTCACCAAGGGAAGCCAATTTCGGCTGGCCTCCACTCGCAACAGAGAGTGCAATCTACTGTTTCACCATAACATCTAGAGGGGCGCTGTTTCACTCTTTGTAAAATACTCAATGAGAATGGGGGAGAGACGGGCCGGCAGCAACACCCGGCAAAGAATTTCCGAAACTAAACGAAGTGTTTTTATTTATTTATTAAAATTATAACTACAATCCAAACAAACAGGGGAAGCCTGGCTTCCCTTGGCCTCCAGGAGAAAACGCCACTGACAATTACCTTTTTCTAGACTAAACACAGGTATGATCCTAAGTTAAAACAATATGAGGTTATCATGAGGTTGTTAACATCGCAGTTTTATCGTTTAGTGGTTTTGCAAATAATTAACCACTCTCTGTTTTTGTACCATTCTGCGTTGAAGTAGGCCTACCTTCTCTTTGCCCAAATAATCTACTAGCGGTCTCCTTTTTTCCGATAGTTAGCTGTACAGCTTTACCCCGCCTCAATGTCCCGACAACAATCCTCCATGCAGTCGGAACCAGCCTGTTTCGGTACAACAACGGCGGCGGTGGTTTTGACAGTTTCTGCGGCCGCAGAGCTGCTGCTTTTGGGTTCATCTGGCTTCGCTGATTGAAGAAGGTCCAGGCTCCGGAGATGTGGATGTCAGGGATGTGACCTTCCAGTTGTTAAATTTAAGTTTAGATTGACTGTATTTAGTTTTCTTCTGCGCTGGTTCTTCTGACATGTTTGCAAGTGTATATATTCTTTCTATCTCTAGGTTAACGACTGACACACACAGAACAACGTAACAAATAAAGTAAACAACGTAACAAATCTAAGCTTTTTTATTGGTTGTAATTTAGGGTACATGGATACATTTGAATGGTGTGACAATGTCCTATTTCATTGGGTTAAAATGTAGGCCTACATATTCTTCCTGTTATGTCTGCCTGCTTTATTTTACCTAATGCAAAGTGACCTGCTCCATCGAAATCAGTCGCATTGACCCGAAGACACATTTTGATTCCTAGCTTTCTAATGATATCAGGATTGTTGTTGTACTCCAAATATTAAGCAAAATATGTCACATTATATAATGACTGTTACAGAGTCATCATTTTGAGAAAAAGGCCTTTAAAGTTTTCTCTTCTCTGGAATCCATCGATCTGATTGATTATTAGCAAATGATCAAAATACTACGGAGGGGAAATATTTTTGTTTGGATTACTGCACTCACGGGAAACACCGGCTGTTGTTATGCCTGCTGTGACCCAAGTTACTCGGTTCTCCGCTTGTAATTATGCCGTTACAAGCTTCAAAGTTGTAGGCCTATTTATCATCTGAATTTTCCGAAACAAGTTTAATATTCTGAAAGCCAAGACTTTGCTTATTTGAAATCAGATAAAAACAAACTGTAACGGACCCTGCCGTGTTATCTATGATGAGCACCTTACATTCATAATTTCAGCGGGAGGGAGGGGGGGGCGGCGCTGAGGAACAGCAGAGTGGCCAGTGAGAGCTGTCATCTTCCCTTTACAAGCTTCAAACATGCCTGTAGCTAGTGAGATTGAATATAACAATCAAAAATAACAAAATATACACAGCTAGATCAGATCGCGTTATAGATGCGACTTTAGAGTAGAGGGGAATTATTGAAACGGGATTTGTACAGTTTTCCGCGGCATCTGCTGCTGTGAAAATGTGGGGCAGGGCTGAAAAGCGGGGGGGCAATGGCTCCCTGGCCCCCCCGCTTCCGGCGCCCTTGGTAAGAGTAGAAATACTATGGTCTTAAAGGCGCTCTTTTAGGTTCATATTCAGATTTTACTCACAGAAGAACAGAAGTTGTGTTTTTGTCAGCAAAATTGTGTTAACGTATCAAAAGTACTCAGTATGCAGAATGGCTTTTCCCCCATAGTATCATCCTGTTTTTATCAACAACAACTAATGAATAACAACATACACATGTTATAACATTTTAAATACTTGCCCAAAGTTAGTAGTACAGTACTGCATCATATCCTTAAAGCATACCATGTGTTTTAATATGTAAAAAGTAGCTAGAAACTATGAGTTAACTAAATAAGTATATTTTCTTCTAAAGTGCAATACTTGAACAAATGTTGATCTGCAGGATATTTTCTAAAAGCCTGGATTTGCAGAAACTAAAAAATACAGTGTTGTCAAATTATTAGGACATTATGGTGTTGGTTTGAAAACAATACACTGATAAGTTCTAATTTCAGCGTCAGACAGTAATTAAGTAGATTAGCTCAAGTACTGAACTTATTCAAATGATCAGATCAATCTGAAAACACACAATTTTACCTTGTGCATTGGGTATCATGTAACTGCATGTCGGATGCAAAAGATACGCTCTCACTTTAATATTAAACAAAGAAAATAGCAGCTGTCTGCATTGACTGAGCAATTTCATTTAGGTGTATAAGTTCCAAGTCTTACTGCATGTATTACCTTTTCCTTCTCCGCCTTTATCCTCTCCATCTCCGTCTTGAGGCTGGAGAAAGATGCTGTCGGAGGAAAGGAGACGTCACTAAGAGGATCATTAACATCTGATTCCCTTTAAGTGGTCTCTTAAAACACACATCTTCCAACACACTTCAAAACATGTGAGGGAGAAGCGCTATGTTGTGTACACTCTGTAGTTATTCATTAGTCTGACAGGTATTACACACACACACACACACACACACACACACACACACACACACACACACACACACACACACACACACACACACACACACACACACACACACACACACACACACACACACACACACACACACACACACACACACACACACACACACACACACACACACACACACACACACACACACACACACACACACACACACACACACACACACACACACACACACACACACACACACACACACACACAAGGAAAAACTCAAATTAAATGAATAAAGTTATTCACTAGACAGGTATGCTATTCAGACAGACACACACACACCCCCCACACCCCCACACGCACACACACACAAGCAGTTAAAGTAAGCCCGCTCAAAGTGTTTCTCGTACCTTCCAAGATGTCTGAATGAAAGTAATCAACGGAAAGGAAAAGCAGAAACAGAAGAAAATGTAAAAAGAATCCAGAAAGTAAAAAATATTCATCCCCACAGAAGTTAAAGGAACAGTTCACCCAAAAATCACTGAAATTGTATACAGTACACGTTTAGGCTCTAGTCTATATGGTGCAAGAAAAACATAGATATGTATTTCATCGCGTTAAAGACAGCGGAGCGTCCGGGTCTTATCAACGCAAACAGACAAACAACAGAAAATAGGTCGGTTGCCGCTTTATCCAAGAGTATTTCATCCATGCAAGGACAGATGGAAATCAACATACAACAATGTTTTCAAAAATCCAGCGAAATTAGATTCAAAGATTACAGTGGCGAACCGTGGCTATCACACCCACCCCCCGCCCCCCCCGCGGCATTATAATGTCCGTCTTTTCACTGAATTGTCGTCTTGAAAATGGTACTCACAACAATTCCGCAAAAACTTCCTCTTCACCTGTTGCACTTGTCATTTCAACGTTAAAAACAATAAAACGGCATGAATTGCTTCGTCGCACTCTAGATCCTCTGTCTGGAGCCAGTTAACTAGCGGGCCTTCTAGAATACCCTGAACCGAGGGGAACTCTGAAAGAATACGCCCATTGGCTACAAATCAATATATGATTGGTTGATCAAACTGTCAGTCCAAACGTACGCTCTCATTCAGTGCAACGGCCAGGGCTTTCGATCAAGGATGTAGAATACCTTGGTTGAAGGATGTTCTACCCAGAGACCCAGAACAAGATCTGATTGGTTGCTTTCTTTTCTAACACAAAACCACTGAAATGCGTAGTGCATGGTCCGAGAAGGAGAAACAAATCAACGTAACACTGTAATATTACAGATCAACGACACAGATACCATTCTCATTTATTCATTTTATTTATATAATTAAATCGATTGTTTTGTTTGTTTTATCCGAGTGTTCCAGGGTATTCTCTGAATACCTTGAAGGCCCTGACGGTTCGCCACTGAAAGATTATCCTCGCACGAAAACAGGAAATTAAACAAGAGTTTTTTTGGACATTTTAAACCCTTTTTTTGCCGTCTTTCTGAATAAAAGCATTAATACTAAGGTCTTAAATTACAGATGTCAATGTCCTGATTACATAATGTTACCACAATAGAATAACAGTGAGTTTTTGTTGGCAAAATGTAATTAAAGTATCAAAACAATAAATAAATATAGTGGAAATATGTGAGGATGTGAAGTATGTCAGAATAATACTCTTGTAAACAATACTTACTACTAACAATACTTATACTAATAAACGGAGTATGGATTCAAAAAAGTAACTCATACAACCCCAATAAAAACATCTCTTCAACACCATCAAATACAAACACGTTTTCTTAGAGAAGTTAGTTTTTGGTTAAACTAATCCTTAAAAAGTGTTAAACATAAGTGTATCTACCGTGTATCTGATGAAAGCTTATTAAACGTTCTCACCTAGAGACAAAAGTACTATATTTGCAGGGAAGTAGGCATTAAATGGTGAAGTATGTGAGAATAGTAAACAATAGAGTGGTGCAGTGACGCGTCCTAAAACCCGGAAGTCAGTTCATTTTTACCACTTCCGGTTCCTTCGACAAAAAGCAACATTTCTCCACAGATTTAGGAAAATATCTGGAAACAAGGTCTGTGGTTGAGACACATTGAAGAGACGGATCACTTTTGTTCGACGACATTAAATCCATCAGCAGTGACCCCACTGGTGATTTCTGAAGAGTTGACGTGTCTGAAAAACGATGGTTGTTACCAAGTGGCTGAATAGGACTACAGAAGTTGTCGAGGCCGTTGTACGTCATTACGCCGAACATGTAAACACTCCTCTAAGTTAGTTTCTGTTCTGCTTGAAAGCAAGTCTCTGCCTCCTGCAGACTGTTCAAACAAACGCTTCAACTTGAACCATTTAGAATCTGTAGTTTTGAATATGGATCTGAAGTCGGCGTGACGTTGAAGCAGCGACCCTGCTGTAGTTCCTTTATAGCATAACGTTAGCATTTTGCTTCTGGCGATTAGATTTACGATTATAAAATGATAAAAGTAGGATAGACATGTGGAGATTATCCGGCTGAACAAAACATGATCCGTCTCTTAAATGTGTTTCAACCACAGACCTGATTTCCAGCTATCTTCCAAAACCCTATGGAGAAATTGCATTGCGTTTTATCGAAGGAACCGGAAGGAGTTTACTTCCAGGTTTTAGGATGCGTCACTGCGGCACTTTATTCATGGGTAAATGCACTCTGATTTGCACCACTGACTACATAATAAACCTAGCATGGAGATAGAGAGAGAGATGGGTGAACTAATCCTTTAAAAGTGTTAAAATCCACCGTATATGTGATGAGCGTATTAACCGTCCTCACCTATCTCCTCCTTGCAGTTCTCGATCTCCGTCTGCAGCGTTTCCTCCAGGTTTTCCTTCAGACATTGCTCCGCCTGGTTCTGCTCCTTCAGGAACAGAATCTCCGCCTTCAGCTTCTCCTCCATGTGATCAGCTGACGTCCGTAACGCCACCACGTCTTCTCGAAACCGCACCACCAGGCCATGGAGCTCCTGAGGAAGAAATGAAATAACATTACAGGCTTTAATTATCATTACAAAAGCACAATGTGTGAGAGAGAGAGCTGTGGCTTGTTTTTGCATTCATAGCATTCTGTACAATTGCATATCAGACAGGTCCCCACACTGTGGAACAATCTGCCCCTGCATATCAGACAGGTCCCCACACTGTGGAACAATCTGCCCCTGCATATCAGGACAGGTCCCCACACTGTGGAACAATCTGCCCCTGCATATCAGACAGGTCCCCACACTGTGGAACAATCTGCCCCTGCATATCAGACAGGTCCCCACACTGTGGAACAATCTGCCCCTGCATATCAGACAGGTCCCCACACTGTGGAACAATCTGCTCCTGCATATCAGACAGGTCCCCACACTGTGGAACAATCTGCCCCTGCATATCAGACAGGTCCCCACACTGTGGAAACAATCTGCCCTGCATATCAGACAGGTCCCCACACTGTGGAACAATCTACCCCTGCATATCAGACAGGTCCCCACACTGTGGAACAATCTGCCCCTGCATATCAGACAGGTCTCACACTGTGGAACAATCTACCCCTGCATATCAGACAGGTCCCCACACTGTGGAACAATCTGCCCCTGCATATCAGACAGGTTCTCACACTGTGGAACAATCTACCCCTGCATATCAGACAGGTCCCCACACTGTGGAACAATCTGCCCCTGCATATCAGACAGGTTCCCACACTGTGGAACAATCTGCCCCTGCATATCAGACAGGTTCTCACACTGTGGAACAATCTGCTCCTGCATATCAGACAGGTCCCCACACTGTGGAACAATCTACCCCTGCATATCAGACAGGTCCCCACACTGTGGAACAATCTGCCCCTGCATATCAGACAGGTCCCCACACTGTGGAACAATCTGCCCCTGCATATCAGACAGGTCCCCACACTGTGGAACAATCTGCCCCTGCATATCAGACAGGTCCCCACACTGTGGAACAATCTGCCCCCTGCATATCAGACAGGTCCCCACACTGTGGAACAATCTGCCCCTGCATATCAGACAGGTCCCCACACTGGGAACAATCTGCCCCTGCATATCAGACAGGTCCCCACACTGTGGAACAATCTGCCCCTGCATATCAGACAGGTCCCCACACTGTGGAACAATCTGCCCCTGCATATCAGACAGGTCCCCACACTATGGAACAATCTACCCCTGCATATCAGACAGGTCCCCACACCGTGGAACAATCTGCCCCTGCATATCAGACAGGTCCCACACTGTGGAACAATCTGCCCCTGCATATCAGACAGGTCCCCACACTGTGGAACAATCTGCCCCTGCATATCAGACAGGTTCTCACACTGTGGAACAATCTGCCCCTGCATATCAGACAGGTCCCCACACTGTGGAACAATCTGCTCCTGCATATCAGACAGGTTCTCACATTGCCTGCTTTTAAAAACCACATCTTCTCCTTAGCGTATTAACATCTTGTAGATTGTTGCTTTTATTGCTTCTAAATTGTCTATTGTTTGTACTTGTACTTGTTTTATGGTGTGTGAGCTGTGTGACTTTTTGTATGTTTTGTTTATTTGACCGTACAGCACTTTGGTCTGGAGGTTTAAAGTGCTCTATTGTATTGTATTGTATGAGAAACAGTACCATTAGTCTTAACTCTCATTTGATTTCATTTATTGATTTCATTTGTATGTATATTTGTTTATTATCACATTATGTTTGTGTGTCGTCTTGTCTGTTGTTTTGTACATGTTTTTACATCTTGTTTGTATGTTTCACTCTTTGCTCCGGATATGGATGAACAGAAATAACATGTTCACGTATAAATAAATATATATAACCCAAAAAATGCACCGTCAGGAAATTCCTAAAACCCTTCTTCCCGTGTTTTAGCATTTTTAGATTGTTTAAAGAATGATTGAATACATTTTAATACCACCATTATCTTCAGATTCATTTATTAAATGTCTTTCAAGACGTTTTAAGTACCTCTTGGAAACCTGTTAAGCTTCTTCCACACCGAGCCGATGTTCGGCGTTGATAGATGTCAATAGATTTCGGGCCGTCGATGAGCGTCGTGTCGCCCTACTCAGAATGGTGTGTCCCGCACCGTCGTGTCTTTTCGGCCGTGCCGACACCTTCCGCCACCGATTCGACATGTTGAATCGGGAGGCAAAGAAATCACTCTGATTGGCTGTTCAGCTAGCGAATCAGTGCATGAGAAGCGAAACGGAAGTGAGGGACCCAAACAAACTATTAAGAAGGCAAATCTGAGATTCCATTGAACTCCAGCTCTCGACTCAGGTTCGGGAAAGCCCCGTGAGCTTCTCGCTGTAGAGTGACAATGGAACGCACACGCTATTTGTTGTTTGTTTATATCACGCAGTCTGTTCTTCTTCTCTCGGTTATCACGCAGTCTGTCTTCCGGTTGCCTCTTTTGAATGACGAATACACACTACCGCCGCCTGCTGGTAAGGAGAGTTATTGCCACTCTGCACACCGTTTACATGCATAAAAACTTTCATAACACACAAGGGGACGGGTACTAACCAGAAAAGCATGACATGGGACCTTTAAGATGTTCCCTCAGTTTTAATAACCCAACCCCATTAAGTAAACCCCCAGTTTAGATAAAGTGATGGTAACTTAATCACAAGGTACTTGCTACTTTACACACAATAAGAATATCTGATGCAACAAAATCCAAACTTTATTCAAATTCCAATAGTAATTGAAGATAAGATAAACTAAAATGTACTTTAATAATCCCAATTTTGGATGTTTTTTTAGTTGCAGCAGCTTAAAACAAAACATAAAAGGAAGAATAGGTAATTACACTGCCTTGTATTAACATTATAATGCTTCAGTGGACGATGCAGATTTAAATGTTATGTGAGCAGCTTGTTTGAACCACCAACAGTGATTTAGTGGAGGTGGAGAAACACGGATGATGAGCCTCATCATCCGTGTTTCTCCACCTCCACTAAATCACTGCCCACTCTCACAGATTAATATCCACAGAGCACCATTCAGCGAGCGGTGAACAGTGTGGGAGGGTTAAGAGTGTGTTGGAGAGCACACACAATTAAAAAGAAAGGATCATATTCTCACACTGTCCCAAAATCACATGTGTAGTGGAGCCATCAAGGCTTTTAAAAGTCCGACACAGCTATCATATAATCATATGTGACCTGCTCTATCGAAATCAGTCGCATTAACCTGAAGATTCCTAGCTTAATGATATCAGGATTGTTGTTGTACTCCAAATATTAAGCACAATGTGTCACATTATATAATGACTGTCATCATCTTGAGAAAAAGGCCTTTAAAGTTGGGAAAACGCTCACGAGATGTTGTTACGCCTGCTGTGACGTCAAGTTACTCCGTTCTCCGCTTGTAATTATGCCGAAGCTTCAAAGCTGTATTTATCATCTGAATTTGCCGAAACAAGTTTAATATTCTGAAAGCTAAGACTTTGTTTATTTGAAATCAGATGAAAACAAACTGTAACGGACCCTGCCGTGTTATCTATGATTACTATACGCTTACATTCATAATGTCAGCGGAGGGAGGGGGGGCGGCGCTGCGGAAGAGGAGAGTGGCGAGTGAGAGGCCAGCTGTGTTCTTCCCTTTACAAGCTTCAAACATGTATTTATCGTGTGATTTTGGAAATAAAAGTTTCATATTCTGAAAGCCAAGACTTTGTTTATTTAAAATCAAACAAAACACCCGAACCCCGAAAATATAGTTTTTTTACGCAAATCCACGTTTATTTTGAAATGAGCCGTTGCGACTTCCGACTGATTTCAATAGAGCGGCGAAGTTCCTCCCTTTCCGGGGGAGCTCCATGGGACCTTATTTCCGAAAATTATGTATTGAAGTCAATGGAGAGAGAAAGATTATCTTTCGATCCCGTTTGAATTGTGCCACGAATTACACATATGATGTTTAAAAAATAATTTCCATGTCAAAAAAGTCACAGTTTGTCGTAAAACTGTTGAAATATAAGACTATGAAAAATACGCAACTAGAAAGACTACAAATCCCAGAGTCCCGGTCCCGCCTGCTGGCTCTCACGGAACCGACTAACTCCCCTTGTGTGTATGTACAGCTCTCAACGTGCCCAGACTTGGAGTGATTTTCACCTCTTTTAATACTTTCCGCCTCATTCTGAGAGAAAGAAGTGAAATGTTTCAACGTGACGGCCGTCTTGGTGTGTGGTGCGAGACAGGAGATGTAGTTCATTGAGCGGTTCACACAAAAACAAGTGTTACTTCACAGTTTTACGACACATTTTATTTGTTTGACTTGCAAAATTATCTTTTAAATTGACAAACATCTTATGTGTAATTCATGGCACAATTCAAACGGGATCGAAAGATAATCTTTCTCTCTCCATTGACTTCAATACATACTTTTTCCGAAATAAGGTCCCATGGAGGAAAGGGAGGGACTTCGCCTCTCAATAGAGATATATTTGTAAATATGTCCATCTTCCCTTTAAGGCAGGGGTGGGGAACCTCCGGCCTCCGGGCCGTATACGGCCCGCGAGACCATTTGGTACGGCCCTCGAGGTAATTTATAAACACACGCAAAAAAGAAAATAATTAAAGAAATCTAGACCGCAAAATAATTAAACAAGCGAGTGCCTGTTTTTCCTGGCCAAGGTCAGGGTCCTTGAACACAACACGAGCCTAACGTGTATGTCTCGTCTGACTGGGGTGTAGTTCTGACGGAGAGCACCAGAACGCGGCTCCGGCACTTCAGATAAGGAGCCGTACACATGCCGCAGTGTTTGCGTGTCTGTGTCTTTAGCTGAAAGCCCAGTGGCGATCTGTTCATCTGTCACACTGATCATACAGTCAATAACTTTGTTGTTATTAGCATCTGGTTAGCTAGCTATGCTAACGAATATAAGAAGCTTTTTCTACAACCAGTGAGGTAAAGGCACATCTTTATATGATCATTATAGTTATAAAAAAACAAGAGAATAAAGTAAACAGGTATAAAATACTATATGACAGTAAAAAAAAGTTGTTATTAATAAACAAGGATAGAGTTTGGAGAGTGATTTGTAAAATATCCATAAAGAAAAACAGTTCTTACAGTTCTGTTTCATCTGGATGTTGAGAGATGTATCCATAGATCTCTTCATGTTGCTCTCAAAGTGCACCAGATAGATGCTTTTAACTTCAACATTTAAAAAAAAAAAAATCTCCCGGACCCCCCTAGAGTAGGTTAGGAGTTAGAGTTAGGTTCTCATGCTATAACCACTTCCTCGTAAAAGCCTTTTTTACCGGCAACAAGCAATGTGTTTAAAAATGATGTCTCTTTCGTTCATTCTTGAGGTATGAGTCTTTTTTGTAAGGCATTTTGCTCCTTCTTCAAGAATCTAATATATCAGAACAATCGTAGAAAAACATGGACATCATTTGCATTTAGATTCTCACAGTTTCTCCAGCAGTGTGACGTTTATTTGTAGAGCACTGAAGTGCCTCGTGTTGAAATGTGCCATACATCACAACTTACCTTTATCTACATGAAGCATAATGACACCCGCACTTTTTGAAGATGTTTCACGATAAAAGTCTAAAGGTGGAATAAAAGATCTGCGTGCTGCACGAAAATCTCTTGATAAATATCCGCAAGAGCAATATTTACTAAATACAAGCACCCTTGATGACGATGTGATTTAACACTTTTAGATACATATATTGGTCTGTTGAAAGACTATTTTTACATATATTGGTCTGTTGAAAGACTATTTTTACATATTCTGGTCTGTTGAAAGACCATTTTTACATATATTGATCTGTTGAAAGACAACGTTGAGCCCTACTTCCTATACGATGTTGAATTGAGTGTTATCTCCGTACTTGCACAGTGTTGGGCATCTGGAAGTCCTCCTGCTGCTGCAGCTCCTCGTGCAGCCGGTGTTTCCCCTGCAGGCTCTCGTTGTCTCTCTGCAGACGGCTCAGCTCGTCGGCCACCTGCTCCCTCGACTTCACCAGCACCGCCTGAAACCAACAAACCAACACACTAAATAAATAAATCTCTGCAGCTCATCGTGTCTCTGCTCGTGTGAAGCTGACAATTGAGCGGACCGACCAAGCAAGGAGGCAGAGGCAGAACGTCCAAAATACAACCCGGTGTGGGCATTTATTACAGCATGAACACAATGACACACACAGCCTTAATCCTGCTGTTGTTTCCTTGAGCACAGCACAGCCACAAGGATCTCACACACACTACCAGCCTCAAAACAGACAGGGCAACAGACCCTAATACACACACCAATCAGCAATTCAACACAGGTGGGGGGGAGGAGACAACACAGGGCACCAGGTGCACACAATCAACAGCCACAAACATGGGGGAAGGGGAACACTTTTAACATGAAACAGAGACAGACAAACTAGTTACATAAATTACATATATTCCCCTGCTTCCTGTGCAATGTTTTTAGTGCTATATTACCCGTAACGGAGGCTGAGATCTATGGGCCCAGAGATCACCTCCGTTACAGCTCGTTTCCCTTTTTCCCACAGGCAAAAAGACTGTTAAAGACACACAGGCGCTTGGGTAACCTGTGTGCTTTTATTAGATTATTTATCTATTTCATCCTATGTTTTACTGTGTATTGTGTTTTCAGCACTTCTTAACACGTGGCTTGCCCACATTTTACTTACTTTTTACTTACTTAAACACCTGAACTAAGAATATCCATAACATTCACCTGAGGCCTGTACTACGAAGCCGGATTTTCGCTTAGCGAGCTAAGAGATCAACTCAGTGAAAGCACTGCCTGCTGACCAATCAGAGCTCAGTGTGCGGAGTTTAAAGCGATCAAGTCATATTACAGGAGAAAGGAAATACAGAAAAGCTGCCGTCGCAGGAAAGACCGCCGGCAAAAATCACCGACTGTGTGAACGTGAACATTACTAGAATATCAGCTCCATCTTCAGAGCAATCTGACTATTATAACATTAGCGTTAAGAAAGCTTACTTAAATATCTGCCACAACATAAGTAACCGGATCAGAGTAACATTAAGTACAGTCCGCGGCATATCACTTCATAATGCATCATATATCTCCTTATCTGAGTCAGCTGAGCCGTATCTGGCCGTGCAACACTCACAATGTCACATACTGTATGCAGAAGTATTATTTTAAGCAACACATTAAGTTGACGAAACACTCGAGACAAATGTAATTAAAGTCAGATCGTGTCTTAGACGGGGCAGTGATATCATAAACCTGTTAATGTACGCATTCAAACACTTTTTCTGTTACCAGCTGTATTCACCTTGCAGGTGCAGCTCTGTGGCTTTGATCCTGGATCAAGTCTTTAAGTCATGGATGTTTAAAATGTAACTTCTTCATATGTCTAATATTATAGTTACATTTTCATTCATTTTTATTTATCACTTGTATATAGACTCTTATGGCACTACTTCTATTCTATTTTTATTGTATTTACTTGCACTATTTTATCTGTTTTATTGTGTTGCACTGTTAGAGGAGCCTGTGACCTAAGATTTGTATTGACATAACTGCACTGTAGCTATACACACACGACAATAAAAGCCTTGAATCTTTTCACATTTAAGAAAACGTCGACACATGGTGCAGCAGAGTGACTCAGATCAGACTGCATTAATTGCCATTTTTAAAAGTAAATTAAAGACCTATCTTTTTAATTTGGCTTATCATTTTTAGTAGTATTACTATTCATGTTTTATTGTTTTAACATATATATATATATATATATATATAGTTTCAACTTTGTTTATTGGGTTTTTAAACAGCATACAGTTATTCTATCAGAGCATGTATCAAAAGTAGGTAAACAAATGTTCCCTTTATAGAAAAATAGGTAGAGTAACAATGTAAATACTGCTTAACACCACACAGACAGAAGACACACAGACAGAAGACACACAGACAGAAGACACACAGACAGAAGACACACAGACAGAAGACACACAGACAGAAGACACACAGACAGAAGACACACAGACAGAAGACACACAGACAGACAGACAGACAGACAGACACACAGACAGAAGACACACAGACAGACAGACACACAGACAGACAGACAGACAGACAGACACACAGACAGACAGACACACAGACAGAAGACACACAGACAGACAGACAGACACACAGACAGACAGACACACAGACAGACAGACACACAGACAGAAGACACACAGACAGACAGACACACAGACAGAAGACACACAGACAGACAGACACACAGACAGACAGACACACAGACACGCAGACACACAGACAGACAGACACACAGACAGGCAGACACACAGACACGCAGACAGACAGACAGACAGACACACAGACAGAAGACACACAGACAGACAGACCACAGACGACAGACAGAACAGACAGACAGACACACAGACCGAAGACAACGACAGAAGACACACAGACAGACAGACAGACACACACAGACAGAAGACACACAGACAGAAGACACACAGACAGAAGACACACAGACAGAAGACACACAGACAAAAAATAAGCAAATAAATAGAAAACCAGTCAGCTTAAACAAAAATGTCAATAATAAACAATAAATGTCAGTACGGCAGGTTTTAACATATTTGAATGATGTTCCTCACTTGTTATTGTTATTTTCTGTCATACTCTGTGAAGCACTTTGGGCTGCGTCAAGCATGAAAGGGGCTGTATAAATAAAGTGTATTATTATTATATTAGTATCTGATTGTCCCTGCAGAGCCTTCCCTCTGCTGGGTGACTTGCTCCCACTTAGCCGGTTTTTAAATCTCGTTTAAAGACCTTCTTGTTCTCCCGTGCTTTTGCAGACCACGTATAAGACGTATCAGTCTGTGTTTTCTAAATTGGGGTTTTCTATTTAGTTGTGTTTTAAAATGTTTTTACTAGGGCCGGGACTCGATTAAAAAAATTAATCTAATTAATTAGAGGCTTTGTAATTAATTAATCGAAATTAATCGCATTTTTAATCACATATAAATATTTGACCTAAGAACAGTGAGAAGCAATTTTTTTCACATGGATTTTAGTATACCATTAGGCGCATTCACACCGCAGTACTTTTCCCACAAAGGTTCATGAGAACTTAGTTCATGAGAACAAATGAAGCCGCTGACGTCACTTCTTCTTCTTCTGCTTTGGGTTTACTGGCAGGCCGCAAACCACTTTACGGCGTATACTGCCGCCCAAAGTCCCCGGCCGGAAGTCCCCGGAGTTGGGGACTGGCTTCAGTAGAAGCTGCTGGGACTCCCAGCAGCCTTCCGAGTAAATCGCCAGAACGCCGACACCTCCTCATCTCCACCGCTCCCATGTTTTATTTTGTGTTGCCATAAGTTAGTCTCTCTGCGTTTCTGCGCTGGGCTAATGCTAATAATGCTAATGCGAGGATAATAAAATGGCGGCTTCACCAAACTTTTTGGGAGTTTTACGGGGCGTGGTTTGCAATCCGCCCAGCCAATCAGAAATATAGCTCTTTTCTCACAAGAGAGCCGTACGAAAGTCCCTGCTCTCTAGCAGCTCTCTGCTCTCTAGCAGGGACTTTCGTGGGGGTAAAAAGGTTCTCATGAACTAATTTTAGTACCGGCTCTTTTTGGTGTGAACGCGATAAAAGAGGCTAACGTCCACGCTAGCTGCTATATGTTTTGCATTGAGGTGATACTTGAGGCTTGATGTGCTGCGGTGATATGCGAATTCCTTTTTGCATAATTTGCACACAACCGTGCTCTTATCGACGCTTCCATCCGTCCGTTTTTTAAAACAACATTTCCCACTGTTGTTCACTGTGGTTTGTTGTTGTCTGAAGTCATGAACGTTAGTTGGTGCTCCAGTATAATCGGTACGCCTGAAACTCATTCAGTGAGAAACGTTCCGCGGTGCAAAAATAAGTGCGATTAAAATGCGTTAATTTTTTTAACGCGTTAATTTTTGTGTAATTAATTAATCTTAATTAACGCGTTAAAGTCCCGGCCCTTGTTGTTACATCATGTATGAGGGCTTTCAGGGTGTTTCTCAATGTCGAGGACGCTTCCTTGGTAGCACATGTTCCTCCGAGTCAGCTCCTTCAGAAGCGAGGCAAGAATCCTTCCTAGCCTCGGAAAACGAAGAACGGTGAAACAAGCTAACAGGTGTGCGTCATACGCGAGGCCCCGCCTTAAATGGAGCGCAATTTGAAAGTGGTCCGCGCGCAAAGCATTGTGGGGATTTTAAGACCGCGGAGGATACACATGTGCAGCCTCGAAATTTCCCGCAACGAAGGACGCCGGCCTCGGAAGAATTCCAAGTATGCTGGACATTGGAACAGTCCTTCGGCGGGACTCGATAGCATCCTTGAAATAGTGGCTCTGGAGCATCCTTCCTCGACATTGAGAAACACCCAGTCTGTGGCTATAAGTATGGTTTTATGGTCTCGTGCTTTTACATTAGTTTCTTTTTGCCCTATCGGTTTTTGACTAAATGTATGTACCGGTATATGCTTTTTTATATATATTTATTGATGTACAGCACTTTGGTCAACTCTGTTGTTTTTGAATGTGCTATATAAATATAGTTGGATTAGATTGGGTGTAACGTTATGACTCGATGCATGACGGTATTAAGGTTTTTAAATCAAAGCCACATGCAGCAGCAGCAGCAGGAAGGTCTCGTGTTTTCTGGCAGGAGAGATTGTCTGCACAGGATTAGAGATCCCGCTGCAGCTGCACATTCATTATTGAGAATGTTTCTCACTTCCTTCCTTCCTGTTTTTCCCTCACAATGATGGGCTAGAAATAATAAGTGCACTTACTTTACTTAGCCGTGCATATTGCATTTTTCTTCAGTGGTTTACAGTAAGTCAATCTGTAGGATTTGTCGTGGGGGAGGAGCAATGTTTGGGCTTATTAAACGTAATCTTTGTAAGTGATTAAATCCCGTAGCCTAGAGGAAATATGTGTGGTAGGGAGGAATAGTTCAATCTCAAAAAGCTGGTAACTTTTACCCCAAAAAGTCAATATTTTGTCTATCTTCCTCCATTAGAGAGAAAATCTAAAAGACAACATGGATGACTTATATATTTTGTGATATGCGTCTAAAATGTTAAGATTTTCTGTGTTTGATATAATTATTTATGGGTATTTTCTCAATGCATTATTTAGTTTATACTTAGTTTACCTAGCAACACATATGGCAATTACTCATATATATACATTTATGGCACTTTATCAAACTTTAATCCTAACAATTTATTTATAATCTTGTTTTCCCGACAAAGAAATCATGAAAAGCACCACTGTGAATGTTGTGTTTAACTCATGCACTTATAAGTACCCTGGAAATGTGTTATTAATCATGGAAAAAGCATGAAAAAGGTCTTTAGGCTAATGAAGCAACTAATTGGTCAACCTATCGACAACCAGGGGTCAGCCCTAACATTCGCTTTACTGTAAATCTGTGTTTTAAAATGAGTATTTAGAATATATGGTTGCCATTTTCACAATGTATTAAAAAGTCAGTGTTTGAAATGTAGTGTTTACCAGAGATAAACATACATTTCTTGAAAATAAGCTAAAAAAAACTGCAGAAATGTGTAAATAACGTACATTTACACCTACTTTTTATCAGTGATGTACAGTGTATACATTTGATAATTTCTGTTGTGGTTAATGAGCAATGTTTGGACAGTTTTACAAGGAATCTCCTCCAACAACCTTCTACCTGTGTGATAAGAAGCAAGAGAGGCAGAGAAAAGTAAATCCAAACCACTAACAAGCTTCAAATGAGTCTGGCTGCATGTCAGATAACAGCGCAGGAGCCTGTTGTCAAAACAAAAACCTGATATGCTTTTTATAAGAGCTTCAGCCTCGCCAACATTATCAGACTGACATTAGGGAGGAACTGGAGATCCAAACACAGCTGGCGAGAACAAGCAACGACGAGGCGGGGAGAAGACGCTGCTCACCATCTGCTGCTGTGTGTTCCTCTTAGCGTCACTGAAGGCCTGCTGCAGCGCGCACAGCAACGTCTCCGAATCCTGCACCCGCTGCATGAGGGCGGACGCCTACAACACAGACAATAACATCGCTAAAATAAGAAAAAGGCTTTAAAAAGGTCTGGGATCAAAGATAGGAATACTCAGAGGTGGAAGAAGTCTTGCTCAAATACATTAAAACAGGTCTGAGATGTCCCATCACCTACTTGCTGTGTTTTGAAGATGTGCGTTACTTAACCCTGTAGTAAGACCAAATAAACCGAACTTCATTTGTAAATGGAAGAATCATAGACCTAGAATTTAAAAGGTGGCCCAAAGACCCTGATAGTGTGATGTAACCCTGCCTTTGTTAGCGCTACACGCTAAATATGTATATGTCCGGCAGTGGCTCAGTCAGTCGGGGCTTGGACCTGTATGGTCGCCGGTTCAAGTCCCCGACCAGACCTAAAATATGGAGTGTGGACTGCTACTTGGAGAGGTCCCAGCTCACCCCCTGTCGTGGTGCCCTTGAGCAAGGCACCGGACATCCTCCTTCCCCCCCCACTCCCATTGCTCCCCGGGCGCTGTACAATAGCTGCCCACTGCTCCTAGAACTAGACTCCTGGTGCTAGGATGGGTTAAATGCAGAGGACACATGTCACTGTGTGTGCTCTGCATGTGAGACCATTAACGAGGGTTTCATCCCTCCTTATTCTCTTCTATACACGTATGCATATACTGTTGGAGCATCTAAGAAGATAAATGTGTATACGATTGTATAGATGTGTGTGCAAGTACGCATTGTATGTATGTATATTATGTATAATATTTTCTACAACATAGTAAGCATTTCTTTTTACCCAGGATGACCCTGTCTGCTTTCATATTGTTTGTCGGTTCATTATTTTAACAAAAAACGAAACACAATAAAAACGAAGTGTCTGAGATTAAAGATAGAAATACTCAGAGGTAAAAGAAGTCTTGTTCTTAGGTAACAAGTGTTCAAATACAAATGAAAATACTAAATATTGGCATCAAAATATACTTAAAGTACTCATTATGCAGCTCTCACATTACATACATGGAGGAAACAAGAACAATAGTTGCCTCTCAGATGAATTGGAGAAGTAAAAAGTCCCAAATATGGAAATAATCACAACATATTCCGTGTTTGAAGCATGGAGAGAGCTACAACTGCATTTTATGTGCAATCATGATTTGTAGAATAACTTAAACTGCAAAAATGTGTCAAATATTAGTTAGTATTATATATATTATATATATATATATATATTATGTATATTAGTATTTAAAAAAAAATCCAAAATTAATGTTTTAAATCAGATCAAAGTAAGTATCTCTGGGTCTCTGCGCGCTCGCTTACTCCTAAAGTTGATTTAAAACGGCTCCGGGAGGGTCAACAGTCATCATCATAATCATCATCATCATCATCATCATCATCATCATCATGCAGTTTCTTTAATGCATTCCCTGTGTCCAAACCTTAGCAGCAGTTTCCTCGTTGCCCACTTTGACCGAGTCTTCCAGAGTCTGTTTCTCCGTCATCGTTCTCTCCAGATGATCGTTGGCCTGACGCAGCATCACCTGCAGCTTCTTCACCTGCGGGACACGAAGACGGAAAATTACGATAATGAACATTTTGACGCTAGATTGGTCATCGAGTTATCTTACAAAGCATCAGCTAAATGTAATATATCTTCCTCTTGTTTGTTTGTATATGTTTAAAGCTTGAATGCAGCTGTGTGTAGTCTATCTTTTAAACAGATGTTCACACTGTCTCTTTGCTGAAATCCACACATCACAAAGCTCCATCCCTGGTTGTATTTTCTAGTAGTAAATAAAAGACACGAGGTGACAGCAAAGACACAAACCTGGTCTCGAGTGTCGGCCTCTTGTCCCTGGATGGCCTGCAGCTGCTTCTCGTAGTTGGAGCACATGTCACAGCGTCTGCCAAGCTGCCTGCCAGCATTTTTCACCTGGTGACCACAAACACACCCTTAAACAACTTTAAAAATACCTATCTGGTTATGTAAAAGAAATCTTGGGTCATTCAAACTCTCTCTCATGCTGCTGTGTTTATTGTATTTTTGTAACTCTGGCTTCGGGATAAATAAAGTCCTTTCTTATCTTATCTATTAGACCCCGTTTACATGGAGACAGTTCGGGTTGTATCTGCTACTTTTTCCATCGTATAGAGCAGTGATTCTCAAATGGGGGTACGCGGACCCCTGGGGGTACGTTGGGGTACTGCAGGGGGTACGCGAGATTAAAAAAAAAAAAAAGGTTAATTAAAAAAATAATCTTAGTAAAATAAGTTAAATAGAAAACACAATTGTATATAAAACATTCCTAGAACCACCAAGGGGGTCCTCATATAAACATGTCAAATGTGTGTATTGTATTTGATAGTTTTTCACAATAACATATTACTTAAATTGAAAAACTCCTTGGAAAAATCTATTTTATAAAAGTGTTATGTTATTTTTTTTCATGCATAAAGTGAAAATATCCTTAGTTTGTTGTAATGCATACCACGAAGGAGTTAATACATCACACACTGAGGGAACATCACTATATTGTAATTATTTATATAGGCTTTTTCGACCAAAAACGTTCTGGATCGGTCAGGGGGTACTTGGCTGAGAAAATGTTTCAAAGGGGGAACATTACTGAAAAAAGTTTGAGAAGCACTGGTATAGAGTACGGTTCGTTCACACGAGGCCGTGACGGAACAGCGGAAACGGACCCCTCAAACAAACGCTTTGGGGGGGCAAACGGCTCCGTGTGTACGCCTGATACGCCATAGCCCCGCCTCTCCTGCTCACCCCCGTGTCAATTGTCATTGTTGATGTGTTTCGCCAACAACAACAACAACAACCGAGTGTTTCAAGTCAGGTCCCGGTGTCTCGCAGGGCAGCAGGACCTTCCAGCTAGATTTGATCGATATGGACATAAACACGAGTGAAGTCTAAACAGACAGGAGAGAGAGATCAGAGATCAACTGCTGCTGACGGAGACATGCAGCTCTGCATGATCACCTGCAGCTCCGCCCGCTGTGATGGAGCGATGAGCGGAACAAAACACACACTTCAAGATCATCACCCTTAGCTATTTTAATTACCTCTCAAACTACTTAAACTAGTTATAAATATGTTTATTTGTACTGTCGGGTCACTCATTACTGGATCAGCCAGCTGCATGAGACGGATACTGACGGGCTGTCAAGAGAGAGGGAGGAAAAGAGAGGCTCCGTTTATTATTATTATATTATTATATAGTGTCGTTATCAATTTGTTTTAAAGCTCAATAAATAACAAAGAAGACCTTTGAACGGCACTTTTCTAATTTTGTCTGGAACATTTCAACTTTAACGGACATGTTGACCGGCGAAAAAAACAGAAGGGCAACCAGGCAACCATGGCAACCATGCTTGGGAGGTCTTTTTCGCTGCTTTTGGTGTATTTTGTGGCGGAAGTACAGCGCCACTTACAGGCCCGGCATATGTACTACAGCGTCTCCAGCAGGTCGAGCGGTCTCGTGTGAACGGAAGACTTTTTTTATATTGTTTGCGTCTCCGTGTAAATGGGGCCTTAAACTCATCCTCGTTAACCCACCTCTTGCTGCAGCAAACACACCATGAAACAATTTTAACAATAATTATCTAGTAGTGTAAAATAAATCTTGGGTCTGGCATTTTGACGATTTATTTAGATCAGGGGTGTCAACACTTTTTTCACCGAGAGCCACATACAGAAATATATACGAAGGGCTGAGCCACTTATAGAGGTGAGGTATATCGCCTCGTAAGTTAAGTTATAAGTTAGCAACATGAAGGTAAATTAGGCTTGATACATGAATATGCTTTAAGAAAACAACTTTAATTGACTGAATTTATTTTAAAAGTGGTCTCATTAACACATGAATGCTACTGTGTAATATATTTGTACACACATATTTAAGAGGTACAATATAAGAAAAGCACAAGTTTCATTTGTGGGCTATATTTCATTATACTTTTAGAATTTTCTGAGGCCCGATTCAAAATGGTAGTTTGGACACCCCTGATTGAGCATTAATAAGTGAAATGTCTGTCTTCTCCCAAGAATAGATCTAAATACAGAGTGAAAACACACCCACCTCTTGCTGCAGGAGGTTCCACTCGCTGTCACTGACGAGCCTGTACCCCCCCGGCGGCAGATAAGCGTTGTCGGGGGCGTGGGAGATGCTGGAGAGCAGCGACGCCGTCTCCTCCTGCTCCGGAGTCATCGCCTTGATGGCTTTCTCCTGGTCTTTAGTGAGCAGGAAGTGGCTGGCCGTCAGCTTCATGGAGCTGATGGACAACGTGTCCCCAAAGCTGCTGTCCGTGGCCCCGCAGTCGGCCCCCACCAGGGGTCCGAAGTCAGACTCGTCCAGGTTGCTGGCTGACTTGGCTTTGTGGTTGTGTCCCCCGAGGCCCTGCTGCACGGAGAGAGAGGACCCCAGGCTGTCTGTGGACTGAACTCTCCTCAGATTCTCCTTATAGGGGTCCAGGAGGCTGCCTGCCACCACGTCAGTGTCTAAAGAGTGCAGGGAGCCGTGGGTGCTGAGGTTAGGCTGGAAGAGAAAGAGTAAATATGTTCTTATAGTTTACTTTCATAGATAGATTTGGAGGATGAAACCCTCTTTAAAAATGTCCCCTATCATACTGTTTCTCATCAATATATCACAGGTCTCAGATATATACAGAGCCTGTCTCTGATTGGCTGAAACACCAATCAGATCATTGCAGCATTACCCATAATCCCCTCTGTTTCAGCCCTGTTTCCAAAGTGCTGATTCTCTGTCTGTTACTTACTCTGGGGGGGGGGGGGGGGATTACCTTGGTTGCTGATTGGCTAATGGTTACACAAGACAAAACATCGTTATGACATCATAACATGGCCAAAATCTGATCAGCTCATTTTCAGACAGGTTTTTATAGAAATGGATCAAAAAGAGAGAGAATCTTTATTCCTGAAACTTTCAGAGTCTCTTTCCACAGAGGGGACACATGCTGATGTAGAAGAGACATGAAGAAGAGGGGACACATGTTGATGTAGAAGAGACATGAAGAAGAGGGGACACATGTTGATGGAGAAGAGACATGAAGAAGAGGGGACACATGTTGATGTAGAAGAGACATGAAGAAGAGGGGACACATGTTGATGTAGAAGAGACATGAAGAAGAGGAGACACATGTTGATGTAGAAGAGACATGAAGAAGAGGGGACACATGTTGATGGAGAAGAGACATGAAGAAGAGGGGACACATGTTGATGTAGAAGAGACATGAAGAAGAGGGGACACATGTTGATGTAGAAGAGACATGAAGAAGAGGGGACACATGTTGATGTAGAAGAGACATGAAGAAGAGTGGACACCTGTTGATGTAGAAGAGACATGAAGAAGAGGGGACACATGTTGATGAAGAAGAGACATGAAGAAGAGGGGACACATGTTGATGTAGAAGAGACATGGAGAAGAGGGGACACATGTTGATGTAGAAGAGACATGAAGAAGAGGGGACAAATGTTGATGTAGAAGAGACATGAAGAAGAGGGGACACATGTTGATGTAGAAGAGACATGAAGAAGAGGGGACACATGTTGATGTAGAAGAGACATGAAGAAGAGGGGACACATGTTGATGTAGAAGAGACATGAAGAAGAGGGGACACATGTTGATGTAGAAGAGACATGAAGAAGAGGGGACACATGTTGATGTAGAAGAGACATGAAGAAGAGGGGACACATGTTGATGTAGAAGAGACATGAAGAAGAGGGGACAGATGTTGATGTAGAAGAGACATGAAGAAGAGGGGACACATGTTGATGTAGAAGAGACATGGAGAAGAGGGGACAAATGTTGATGTAGAAGAGACATGGAGAAGAGGGGACACATGTTGATGTAGAAGAGACATGGAGAAGAGGGGACACATGTTGATGTAGAAGAGACATGAAGAAGAGGGGACAAATGTTGATGTAGAAGAGACATGAAGAAGAGGGGACACATGTTGATGTAGAGGAGACATGGAGAAGAGGGGACACATGTTGATGTAGAAGAGACATGGAGAAGTGGATTTTGCATAATAGGTGACCTTTAAAGGTCACACATACATGCACACAGCACACAGTGAAATTGGACCTCTGCTTCTCACCCAGCCCTGTACCAGGAGCAGCTATCGTACAGCGCCCGGAGTTTATACTTCCTTTAGCTGTTGCTATTCAATCCAATGAGTGCAATCATCCAGCTTTTGTTTTAAAGCTTTATTTATATAGCACTTTTTATACAAAGAAGATTAATAAAAACATATATGATTTCAAGATAAACAAAAGCTACATTTGGCAAAAGAAATAATAACAAGTAAAAATAAATGTAAATAAGAAACTAATAAGAAATGTTTTTGTTTCATATGATAATAATGCTCATGACCCCCCCACTTTCAAAACACTGACCAAAACACACCTCTTCAGACTGGCTTTTAATTTGTGAATGCTGTGTTGCTGTTTTAATATTTATTTATTTTGTATTTCTATTCTTTATTCTATTTTATCATGTTTTATCAAACCACTGTAAAGTGTCTTTGAGCACCTGGAAAAGCGCTTTGAAATAAAATGTATTATTATTATTATATATTTTACTTTTCTACTTATAAATCTCTTTTGGAGTTAATCATTCTGCAAAAAGCACAATCTCACTTTTTAAAGTAACTAAAAAGGTGTCAAATATGTCAAGTAGGGTCAAAACAAATATACAAAAAACAATATTTTACTCTGAAATAAAGTAAAGGAGAAAGGAGTCGGGTAAAGTACAAGTAGCTCAAAATGTGTGCTTAATTATATACTTTCCAACCAAGGTTCAGTAGGGTTCAAAGTAGGGCTGCTCGATTATGGCAAAAACCATAAACTCCCTCTCAGCTGGAATGTGGGCATAAGATGAGGTTTGAGTCTGCGTGATCTGCGTGTAGGGAGGGGCAGCAGCCGTACCGTTAGCTCGAACTCGCTAGGTCTGATGGATTTGGACGTAAACGTGAGTGAAGTATAACCGGACGCGAAAGAGAGATCAGCACCTGCAGCTCTGCCCGCTGCGAGGGACCGGTGAGCGGAGCAACACACACCTTTAGACCTAACACACTTAGCTATGGCGCTGTCGTATACATTGAATTATTCCATTTGATAATATCTAATCAACTTAGGCACCCCTCCCAAAAAAAATAATTATATATATCTCGATTATTTGGGTCAATAATTCATATCACGATTATTAAAAACGATTATCCATTTACTTTGAAAACATCAATTTATTTGAACAGTATGTTTTTAACAGTTGATTACCCTGAACTTTAAGTATAATTCAACTGAAAAAACCAATTAAAAAAAATAATCGTTTTATTTCGGTTACGTTATTTTCGTAATCATTGCAAGCAAAAATCGTAATTGCGATTAAAATAGTAATAATTGAGCAGCCCTATCCAGCAGTGAAGCACAGGGCATTTGACAGCTTCCTTTAGATAATTAAACTGATGTGCAGCTACAAACAAACCATGTTTGTATATGCTTTCTTTCTCGTTACAGCTGCAACAATTATTTACAGAAACAAGCATTTTATCAAAACACTTTTCGGTTCATTTCAATAAAATAAAAAATGAATTGAGCAGCCCTAGTTCAAAGTCACAAAAACACGTTTCAAATCCTCCCTGCTTTATATGTCTTCCACACCAAGATGCTTCTCTCCATGTGAGGAACAGGAGGACTAACTCAAGTGTTGTCTGTGTGCAGCTCGAGTTACCAGAGAGAGGGAATATAATCTGACGTGAGACGATAATGGCTCTCTGTTCTCTCTGAGGGACGTATCTCATTACGTGATGTTTCCTACCTCCCCGACGCTCAGCCCGAGGAGTAAATCCTCCAGAGGCTCCGTGTTGTCTCCAAAATCTTCCTCCTGCAGATCGTTCACCTGGCTCAGCCTCTCCTTCTCATCCTCCTCCTGACATGCAGAGTAAAAATGGGTTTTTATCACAAATATGACAAGAAAATGTTCCATATATGACATTTTCTCCACTTTATTATTAGCTGAATGTGAGGAAAACAAATCTTTTTCAAAGATAATAAGGTTCAGTTTTGATCAATACTTTCAGAGATGTATTCATTTAACTATATGTGTATTATTGAGGCGGGAGTTTGCACTGGTGTATAACTGGATATTATCTGTTTGTATAAGCTTGTGTACAATCAAAATGACAAATTACAGATGAGTAAGAACATTTATCATGACCTGCTACTTGAAATAAAGTAAATAACAAGAAGTCCACATCACCTTTAAATGACAACTGCACATTCATAATGAAAATTAATTTTTAGATTTAGTATAATGTGCCTTAACAAATCTATGCATAAAAATGTCCCATATATTACGTTTTCTCCACTTTCTTATTAGGTTAAAGAGCAACTTGCAGGTTAGAGCCCCCAGTGAATAAATGTGCAGGAAAATGATGTACACACTAGATTTTTTTTTAAATATACAGAAATATACACAACAGTGACATCTGGACAGACATTTTTACATTTTTACTTCCGCATAAAAAAAGACCAACCGCGTGTGACGTCACATGGGGGAGAGCGGCCGGTCTAACGTGTTAATAAACATGGATCACAATGCTAGTTTTGACCCAGAAGAGGTTGAACATGAGTATTCGTATGCATATGAAGGACCACAACCTTATAATTATGAGCCTGCTAGGCGTCCAAGAGACCAGGAGCAGCCAAGGATTAGAAGGAATAACGGCCATCGGAGAGAAACGGAGCTGTGGTGTGAGGAGAACCAGTGGAGAACAGGGCAGCTGTCTTGGTGAGTGACCGGCGTTAGCTACAGTTACGGCCCGTCCACACTACAGCTTCAAAAAAAGCTTGGAGCTCGGCGTGTCTGAAGCTCGACCAACAACCAATCACATGAAACTCCCGCCCCTGACACACAAGCAGCGGTTTGATTGGCTAGAGCTTGTACTGGCATATGATTTGATTGGCTGACGCTTCCACCGAAAGCTTCAGAAGCTTCAAAAGTTGAACATTGCTCAACTTTTGCAGCCTGAAACGCCAGGAAAGCTCCGCTCTGCTTCCCACAATGCAGTTCGGCGAAAAGTGTTGGAAACCGTTTTTGAAGCTGTCGAAGCTGTAGTGTGGACGGGCCGTTAATGTTAGCTAACGTCAGTCACATCACAACATTGTAAAGTTAGCTATCATATATCAGGCTATAACTAAAGTGGTATTGATAATATAGTAACGTTACTGGCAGGACTGTTGATACTGATCCATAACAGAAACTAATGCGCAAGTAGCAGCCGTATCTCGCGTTACCTAATGCAACTCCACACTACGTCTTATGGTGCTGTACCGGAGGGGAGAGAGAGAGGAG
>NW_022990348.1:0-25276 GCF_902827175.1 Gymnodraco acuticeps | reverse complement strand
TCCTGACTCCATCAGAGCTCCAGCTCTCCTCTGTGCTCTCTGAGTCCTGACTCACATCAGAGCTCCAGCTCTCCTCGTGTCTCTCTGAGTCCTGACTCCATCAGAGCTCCAGCTCTCCTCGTGTCTCTCTGAGTCCTGACTTTCACAGCTCCAGCTCTCCTCGTGTCTCTCTGAGTCCTGACTCCATCAAGCTCCAGCTCTCCTTGTCTCTCTGAGTCCTGACTCCATCAGAGCTCCACTCTCCTCGTGTCTCTCTGAGTCCTGACTCCATCAGAGCTCCAGCTCTCCTCGTCTCTCTGAGTCCTGACTCCATCAGAGCTCCAGCTCTCCTTGTGTCTCTCTGAGTCCTGACTCATCAGAGCTCCAGCTCTCCTCGTGTCTCTCTGAGTCCTGACTCCATCAAGAGCTCAGCTCTCTCCTCGTGTCTCTCTGAGTCCTGACTCCATCAAGCTCCAGCTCTCCTCGTGTCTCTCTGAGTCCTGACTCCATCAGAGCTCCAGCTCTCCTCGTGTCTCTCTGAGTCCTGACTCCATCAAGCTCCAGCTCTCCTCGTCTCTCTGAGTCCTGACTCCATCAAGCTCCAGCTCTCCTTGTTCGTCTCTCTGAGTCCTGACTCCATCAGAGCTCCAGCTCTCCTCGTCTCTCTGAGTCCTGACTCCATCAGAGCTCCAGCTCTCCTCGTGTCTCTGAGTCCTGACTCCATCAAGAGCTCCAGCTCCTCTCTCTCTCTCTCTGAGTCCTGACTCCATCAGAGCTCCAGCTCTCCTCGTGTCTCTGAGTCCTGACTCCATCAGAGCTCCAGCTCTCCTCGTGTCTCTCTGAGTCCTGACTTCATCAAAGCTCTCCATCTCCTCGTGTCTCTCTGAGTCCTGACTCCATCAAGCTCCAGCTCTCCTCGTGTCTCTCTGAGTCCTGACTCCATCAGAGCTCCAGCTCTCCTCGTGTCTCTCTGAGTTGACTCCATCAGAGCTCCAGCTCTCCTCGTGTCTCTCGAGTCCTGACTCCATCAGAGCTCCAGCTCTCCTCGTCTCTCTGAGTCCTGACTCCATCAGAGCTCCAGCTCTCCTCGTGTCTCTCTGAGTCCTGACTCCATCAGAGCTCCAGCTCTCCTCGTGTCTCTCTGAGTCCTGACTCCATCAGAGCTCCAGCTCTCCTCGTGTCTCTCTGAGTCCTGACTCATCAGAGCTCCAGCTCTCCTCGTGTCTCTCTGAGTCTGACTCCATCAGAGCTCCAGCTCTCCTCTCGTCTCTCTGAGTCCTGACTCCATCAGAGCTCCAGCTCTCCTCGTCTCTCTGAGTCCTGACTCCATCAGAGCTCCAGCTCTCCTCGTGTCTCTCTGAGTCCTGACTCCATCAAGCTCCAGCTCTCCTCGTGTCTCTCTGAGTCCTGACTCCATCAGAGCTCCAGCTCTCCTCGTTGTCTCTCTGAGTCCTGACTCCATCAGAGCTCCAGCTCTCCTTGTGTCTCTCTGAGTCCTGACTCCATCAAGCTCCAGCTCTCCTCGTGTCTCTCTGAGTCCTGACTCCATCAGCTCCAGCTCTCCTCTGTCTCTCTGAGTCCTGACTCCATCAAAGCTCCAGCTCTCCTCGTGTCTCTCTGAGTCCTGACTCCATCAGAGCTCCAGCTCTCCTGTGTCGCTCTGAGTCCTGACTCCATCAGAGCTCCAGCTCTCCTCGTGTCTCTCTGAGTCCTGACTCCATCAGAGCTCCAGCTCTCCTCGTGTCTCTCTGAGTCCTGACTCCATCAGAGCTCCAGCTCTCCTCGTGTCTCTCTGAGTCCTGACTCCATCAGAGCTCCAGCTCTCCTCGTGTCTCTCTGAGTCCTGACTCCATCAAGCTCCAGCTCTCCTCGTGTCTCTCTGAGTCCTGACTCCATCAGAGCTCCAGCTCTCCTCGTGTCTCTCTGAGTCCTGACTCCATCAAGCTCCAGCTCTCCTCGTGTCTCTCTGAGTCCTGACTCCATCAGAGCTCCAGCTCTCCTCGTGTCTCTCTGAGTCCTGACTCCATCAAAGCTCCAGCTCTCCTCGTGTCTCTCTGAGTCCTGACTCCATCAGAGCTCCAGCTCTCCTCGTCTCTCTGAGTCCTGACTCCATCAAAGCTCCAGCTCTCCTCGTGTCTCTCTGAGTCCTGACTCCATCAGAGCTCCAGCTCCCTCGTGTCTCTCTGAGTCCTGACTCCATCAGAGCTCCAGCTCTCCTCGTGTCTCTCTGAGTCCTGACTCCATCAAGCTCCACTCTCCTCGTGTCTCTCTGAGTCCTGACTCCATCAGAGCTCCAGCTCTCCTCGTGTCTCTCTGAGTCCTGACTCCATCAGAGCTCCAGCTCTCCTCGTCCTCTGAGTCCTGACTCCATCAAGCTCCAGCTCTCCTCGTGTCTCTCTGAGTCCTGACTCCATCAGATCCAGCTCTCCTCGTGTCTCTCTGAGTCCTGACTCCATCAGAGCTCCAGCTCTCCTCGTGTCTCTCTGAGTCCTGACTCCATCAGAGCTCCCGCTCTCTCCTCGTGTCTCTCTGAGTCCTGACTCCATTGCTACAGAAGTTTCCCCCACACCCTAGTATTGTGTCACCACCAGGGACGACATTTGGAGGGGCTATTGCTCTAAACTGGAAAAAGGGCCTCCCCCCCGAAAAAAAACACAAGACCTTTTGAAAATTCTAACATAAACTCATAAAAAAAAACACAACACTGCCATTGCAAGTCAGTCATTGACTTTTATGTCCAACTGCTAAATTCATTATTCAGGCACATTTTTTGTTGCGGTCCTTATCTCATTAAAATATCTAATGTTAGTAACTATTAAAGAAACAATGGGGACAATTCGTTTTAATGTAGTTTTACCGTTGTTACTGCTGTTGCAGACATAGGCTACTGATAACATTCTATAATTACCTTAAATAAACTCACTAATTAATTAAACCAGTTCAATACGCCTTATTCGTATCATTCTTTATGAGCGTAGTAACGGTATAGGTATCTAATTACTTATTTATTTAGAATTCCATAACTTAATAACAGAGATGGTCAAGCTAAAGTGGAGACATGGCAGAAATCCTACAATATAGCGGGACAGTGAAGAGTTCTCCGTGAGAGGGCGATCAAGAGAAGAGAGCGAGGGTGAGGGAGTTCACGGAGCAGAGTAAAAGACACAGAAAGACAGAAGCACAATAACAAGTATATTTAGGTGTTTTTGTGTAAGTAACCGACGGTGTCAAGAGGAAGTAAAGTCCCCAGGTTTGTCCCCTATACTCTAACGGGCAGGAGCCAGAGCAGGCGTTTGGTGTGATCACCATATATGAGGTTGGACTCGGAGGGCTTTCCTTTGCTTCCAGCTGTCAGATTGTAAACAAAGTCACGTGACTGGGGGCAGACAGCGCGGACAAGGTGTGTTTCCCGCAGCGAGACGCTACAATACTAATTGTGGGCTTATCATGTTGATTCGGCCACAATAGAAAGAAAAAAAACCCTCTTGCTCTCTCCAGAGGGGCAGGTCAGGCAAAAATGGCAAAAGGGCCGTTGCCCGGGCAACATTAGCCCGTACCTGTGCACGTCCCTGGTCACCACACTTCTTGCAAAGCTATTTATTATATATAAAACAAGAAGAAAACATGGTATTTGGCTAAATGAGTAGATAAAGAATACAACATAATGAGGACAGGATTAGACTTTGGATCCAAAGCATTACTGCGTTTATTTTGAAATCGACCACCGGAAGTAGTACAGGAGGCGACACCTGTCGTTGACAGTGTCGCCTCCTCCATAAGAGCTCGCGGGCTCTCTGAAACAGTCAGTGATCTCTCATCTCTTTTAATGTAGGTCTCTGCTGCCAATGAAACATCTCAAACTCCCCTCTCTGACCGTTTAATACTCTTTCTGTGACACGTTTCACATAAAATCAAAGTTATTCTGCTGTGAAATATATTTTTGACAGTAACACTTTCCCAGAATCTGACTTTATTTTATATTTTTGATGCAAATGCCTTTCATTGAGCACGTTTCTGACGCAGACTGGAGGGCTTGGCTCTGGAGCAGGTCGTCCCGGCGCTGCAGGACTTTGGTTTCTGTTATTGGACGGGTCCTGGGGGAAGTGGCCGGGGGGGCGGTGCTCCAGCAGGTGATCGATATGCACCGGGCCGGGCTGCTGCAGGACGGCCTGCCTGGTAGGCTCTGTTCCCGGGGTGCACCGGAGCAGTATCCGCGGGATAAGATCGCTGGGTTGAGCGGGGCGGAGCGCGGCTGCGAGGCGATCAACTTCCTGCTCAACATGATCGATAAGATGATCTCTGTGTGCGCGAGCCGGCTGGAGAGCAAGAAGATCCGCGAGAGGTCCAAGAGTGAGAGGGAGGGGGAGGACATATTTGAATGCCTAAACACACACTGATGCTCCTGTAAGACAAGAACTTCGACATTTGGGCATCAATAAAGTAACTATCTATCTATCTAATACTGGACATCAGGAGATGTTGTTAAAATGGCAGCAATACTATAAAATAGCTTACTACCAGTCATACCAGGTCAGATGTAATACAGACAGGTCAGATGTAATACAGTCACTACAGGTCAGATGTAACACAGTCACTACAGGTCAGATGTAACACAGTCAAGCTGAAATAGAAAAAAAACAGGCATCAAATAATAGAGAATAATGCACAAATTAAAGTTCAGTGCAGTGTAAGGTATCACCTGCTGTCAAGTACAAGTAAAACAATTAGGGCTGTCAAAACGATTACAATTTTTGTGGAGTTGGGTGAATTGCCCTAATGTGGGACATTTTTTTTGCATTTCAGACTTCGGGAATATATTGCGATATGAAGCCAATACATTAAATCAACATCCAGTACCATTCTGAAATACCCAGGATGTGTCCTAATCAAACCAAAAGAGAAAATGCAGATATTACACTCATAAAATAAATGGTAGACATATCAGTACTCTTAGTGCCAAGTTGTCTCAGACAATCTGCTTTTCCTAATGTGGGACAGTTCTGTGCAAAATGTGGGACACTGAAATGTTGAAAAGCCTCAGTCACCTTAATTAATACATTTATTTATTTATTATTGTAATAAAACATCTCAGGTCAGTAACTCTGAGCGAAATGTGCAATACCATGTTCAGCTCTTTTACTATTTATAATGTTATTGTTGTTACAACATTTAGGCTTATAGGTGTGGATGTTAACTTTTTGTTGTTGTTGTGAGAATCAAACAACAATAGATTCTAATAGTTTTCAAAAATCATTGAATTGTATTTCACAGGGAACACATACAACTGCAGGTGTATTTGAAGGCAACATATCAAACATTGAGGCAACACATAAAACCTAAACCTGCGTAAAACAATTGCTTACAACATGAGTTAAAATGTTATTAAAATCTAAAATCATTACAATGTATTTCACAGGGAACACATACACCTTTAACAGGTAGCCTATATTTGAAGGCAACACAACACACACAAACATGAACCTGCCTAAAACAATTGCTTCCAACATTACATGTCTGGAAACAAGCAGTCCTTGCATTTCAAGGAGCCATCATCATCCAGAACCCCGTTATCCTCTGCACAGCTTCCATGGAACCACTGGACACAGACTGCACACGAAAGCCCTTCCTCTGTGGACTTGGGGTCCTTTCTGTCCCCATATGCATGCTGGCAGATTGCACACGCTTCTTGGATCACTTGTGCACAGGGCCGGACTGGGACAATAAGTCAGGCCGGGAATCATACACCCAGCCTGGCCACTACTAGTTTTTTGTGCCATTTTGCTGGATTTATTTGTCAATTTTTACAGCGTTGCTGCCCGTAGTGATAGCCCTCTAAATCTACTACCCAAAATAAACATATGGACATGGGTTACTATTTTTAAAAATGTGCAAATCTATTTAGGAACCTATGTGAACATATTTTAAGTGGGGGTGGACCTCAAATCCTATAGGGGGGTCCGGGGGGCATGCTCCCCGGTAAGATTTTTTTTTTTAAATGTTGGACTTAATGCATCAATCTGGTGCACTGTGAGGGGGAAATAAAGAGACTACACCCATATGAAACAGAACTGTTACATTTAAATAATCATAAAATCATGAGATCATGGCCATAACCAATAACATACCATCCAATATGAAAAAACATTGAAACTTGTTTATTTATTTGTTTTTGGTTCATTTATAGTTGTGAGTGTGTCTGTGCTCCTGAACCAGCCTCCCCTCTCCCTCCTCTCCCCCTGCTCCTCTTTGAGGCAGCAGCAAAGACTAGTTTTAGCTCTCAACAAGTTTTAAAAGTTTATCTTACCTTTTTTCACCTAGTTAACGTTTTTTTATTATTATTCATGCATATTTTACGAATCACTCCCCCTTCAAATGGAAATATGTGTTTACATAAATGGTGACCAAACCGTTTGAGACCCACTGAGATAACTTAGACTAAGTTAACTATCTAAACACTCAGAGTCCTTTACCTCACCTGAGCTGAGGTTATCAGTCTCTCAGTCTGACAGCAGAGGACTCTCCTCCACCTTGTTGTTGAAAAAGCTCCTTATATCCGTTAGCGCAGCTAGCTAGCACCAGATGCTAACAACAACAATACAAGTAACCAGTGCGCGCACTTTATCTCACTCGCTCGCATATTTATTTTGCTTACTTGGGATAGAAGTGTGTCAGCTAAATAAAAAGTAAAGTAAAACAAATGTAATCAATTAATGCTTTTTCAAATATGCAACATCCTGTCTATAAACATATATTTGTATAATATGTAGACGGCTAAAATGACTTAATTAGTTTCTGTATATTGAAGTACCAAACACAACCACAAACATCTACAACGTTGACATGCAGCTAGCAAGATATTTAAATGAATGTAAAAAAGTTTAAGTATTATATAAGCAAGTGAAGTAAATATCCAATAAAATATTTAATAAAATAAAGACATTTTTATGTTAATAAACAATAATAAGTCAAAAATAAAATGTCCAGCATCAGATACAAATTTTTTTTTTGTAAACAGAAAGTTAAAGTATAAATGTGAAATAAAAAGGTTAAATGAATTGAATCTGTTTAAATAAACATTGTTCTACTGTTTATCTCTGATCACTTCCTCCAGCTGCAGATGGAGCGGTGGAGATCCTCACGTACACACTCCGCCACTTATTCAATTATTCACACCTCACACACTCACACGTACACACACACACACACACTGATTTACTGTATCCTTACTTCCTACACACACACACACACACTGATTTACTGTATCCTTACTTCCTACACACACACACACTGATTTACTGTATCCTTACTTCCTACACACACACACACTGATTTACTGTATCCTTACTTCCTACACACACACACACCCAGCATATCCGCCAGTCTTCAATTGCAGCAGTGTACGACGAGTGTGTGTGTGTGTGTGATATCAGATATAACTTCTTAAGAAAACAGGTCATCCCAGGTACAATAGCAATACACACACACACACACACACACACACACACACACACACACACACACACACACACACACACACAGTTATCTGGAGACGCTTCAGGAGAATACACATTGCAAAGATCTGCAGGAGAGGCAGTTGTATCCTCTACAGTGAACAACAAAACAAATATGACTAATAGATAACAAGTAATAAAGCCCAGCACATCATCAGTTTGTCATTTTACTTCTCAACTCAACGTACCGAAACAATGTGTTATGGTCATTTCAAACAGAAAAGAAAGAAAGCATACTGTTTTGCCCTTTTACGATTCCTTTTATTTCACACTTCTATTCCTCAAGTTCTCTATGGTCAGCGTCACACAACGGAACGGCTAGAAAAAGCTATTTACACTCAAGGAATGTTCTTTTGTGTTTAATGGATCATACATCAATGAGGTTGTTGAAACAAGCACATGTATAACTGTATACAGTATATACAACTAATATAAGAAATATGCACACAATCCATTATCAAGACGACAACATTGTGTGTGTGTGTGTGTTGATGACAATGACATTGACAGTGAGAGTTTCCCTCATGCTCCACACATAGCTCTGTCATTACACACACACACACACACACACACACACACACACCATGTATACATCACTTCAGGGGACATTACATTGACTTACATGCATTTCCTGGAGACTTATCCTAACCTTAACCATAACCAACACATGCCTAACCCTTAACCTTACCCTTACCCTAACCCTTACCCTAACCCTTACCCTACCCTTACCCTACCCTTACCCTAACCCTTAACCTACCTTACCCCTAACCCCTTACCTCTACCTTACCGCTAACCCTTACCTTTAACCCTACCCTTACCCTAACCCTTAACCTTACCTTACCCTAACCCTTACCCTAACCCTTACCCTAACCCTTAACCTTACCCTTACCCTAACCCTTACCCTAACCCTTAACCTAAACCTAACCAAATCTTCACCCTAAAATTAATGATACCCCTCATGGGGACCTCCAATTTGTCCCCACACGTGACTGTGTAAACAGATCTAGGTCCCCACAAGTATAGTAATGCTAGGCCACACACACACACACACACACACACACACACACACACACACACACACACACACACACACACACACACACACACACACACACACACACCCTCCTCCTCTTTACTCGGAAGATGAGATAAAGTAGAATTCAAAACATCTCGGAGGCATTTTGTTTAGATTTTTTTCTCCACGCTGTATCATTTCCTCTGGTTGCACCATGATGATGATGATGATGAAGATGATGGTGTGTGTGTTTCCATGCTTCAGTGGCAGTGTGGTTTTTTCTGGAGCACGTCAGACTCTCTTTATCAGCGTTGAGGGTTTGTCGTCATTGACGCTACGTGCAGCTCTGGACTCGCTCACATGCACGAAAACAGCTGTTAGGAGGTTGCATTCAAAGTTTCGTGCAAAAGCCAGACATCAGGTGGGAAACGCTGACGTCAGGGAGGTAACTAAAGGTGGTGATGCGTTCAGGGACCTGTGTGTTGGATGAGGGTAACATATTGCGTGTGGTTATTGTACGGAAAGGGAAGAGGACATGATGTGAGACCTTCAGAGGTGAGGATCGTTTTGAAGAGGTCGTTGATAGCTGGTGATATCAGATCAATCAGAAAGGTGCTCAAGGAGATCCGTACACACACTTTGTCTACATCTTGTTTCCGACATACTGTACTTTGACTTACTCTCTACATTCTTTCGAATTACAATACAAAAACTGTTTCAGGACTTTTTTCACGACGTTTTAACGACTTTTTATTGACTTTTTAAAAATGTATTTCCCGACTTTTTGACGACATAGTATGATATTCTTTTTGCCATATTGTAGAACGACTTTTGCAACATTACATATTAAGACAGTTATTGACTTTTTCCGATATACTTTGTTGACTTTTTTACATGTATTTCATTACGTGTTTAGTACACTTAGATTGTTTGCCAGATTGTATAATGACTTTTTTGTGACTTTTCTTTTCAAATGTTGTACGACAAACTTTACAAGGACTCTTTTCCCATAAAAGAAAATGACTTTTTTTGCGACATGTTGTGCTTGACTTTTTGCAAAATACTTACAATATTAAGACTTTTTTGCCATAAAATACTGTGAGTGTTTAATGACATCCTATACTCTGACTTTTATCAAAAATATTGACCAACATATACACTGACCAACCCTTGAGAAACAGAGGAAGCACAAACAAATACAAAATTGTCAGGAATTCCCCTCCATACTACACGCCATAAAAGGGGAGGGGCTTAGCTTGACCCTGCAGCGCTGCGACCTTTAGTCCCGAACAGGGAGTGGAAGCTGATCAGCGGTTTCCTTCAAACAAACATGCTCTCATACATACACACACACACACACACACACACACACACACACATGAAGAACATGCATGCTTTGAACAGTTTGTGTACGTGCAACTGTCGCCGTATGCACACAACCTGATGAACGTGATACATATTTGCAGATAACCACACACACACACACACACACCCACACCACACACACACACACACACACACACACACACACACACACACACACACACACACACACACACACACATATACTTGAAAGGCTATAGAAATGTAATCTATTATTTCAATCAGCAGAGCCGGTGTTGATGTAAGAATACATATGTATTGCCAGGAATGCACAAATGAATGTAATGGAGTTTTGGCGATTAGGCCCCGTTGTGCGGGAGTATCATTCAGGAGGGGAGAACCGATCTGATGAAACCCCCCGGGGTCTAGACCCTGGTGGTGGTGAATGGATAGTTGGGGTCGGTCTGAAGGGGAGGGGCTTAGCTTGACCCTGGTGGTGGTGAATGGATAGTTGGGGTCGGTCTGAAGGGGAGGGGCTTAGCTTGACCCTGGTGGTGGTGAACGGATAGTTGGGGTCGGTCTGAAGGGGAGGGGCTTGACCCTGGTGGTGGTGAATGGATAGTTGGGGTCGGTCTGAAGGGGAGTGGCTTAGCTTGACCCTGGTAGTGGTGAATGGATAGTTGGGGTCGGTCTGAAGGGGAGGGGCTTAGCTTGACCCTGGTGGTGGTGAATGGATAGTTGGGGTCGGTCTGAAGGGGAGGGGCTTAGCTTGACCCTGGTGCTGGTGAATGGATGGTTGGGGTCGGTCTGAAGGGAAGGGGCTTAGCTTGACCCTGGTGCTGGTGAATGGATGGTTGGGGTCGGTCTGAAGGGGAGTGGCTTAGCTTGACCCTGGTGCTGGTGAATGGATAGTTGGGTTCGGTCTGAAGGGGAGGGGCTTGACCCTGGTGCTGGTGAATGGATGGTTGGGGTCGGTCTGAAGGGGAGGGGCTTGACCCTGGTGCTGGTGAATGGATGGTTGGGGTCGGTCTGAAGGGGAGTGGCTTAGCTTGACCCTGGTGGTGGTGAATGGATAGTTGGGGTCGGTCTGAAGGGGAGGGGCTTAGCTTGACCCTGGTGGTGGTGAATGGATAGTTGGGGTCGGTCTGAAGGGGAGGGGCTTAGCTTGACCCTGGTGGTGGTGAATGGATAGTTGGGGTCGGTCTGAAGGGGAGGGGCTTAGCTTGACCCTGGTGGTGGTGAATGGATAGTTGGGGTCAGTCTGAAGGGGAGTGGCTTAGCTTGACCCTGGTGGTGGTGAATGGATGGTTGGGGTCGGTCTGAAGGGGAGGGGCTTAGCTTGACCCTGGATTCAGAGGGACAGGAGCTGAAAAGGGGTGGAGGGGGGATGCGTCGAGTCACCTGAAATGACAGCTGTCAGAGGGGAGAGCAGATTTAAAAGGGTTAGCGGAGCGCTATGATAGGCTTGTGAGAATAGAGAGAAGTGATTGGTTAAGCTGGGGAGTGACGCCCCCGATCACTTATTGAGAGGAGAGAGAGTAGTAACATAGACAAAGTAAATGAATGAGAAAAGACGGTCTTCCTGGTTGAACTTGCGCTGAGCTTCCTTAGTATTCTGATTCTGTAGTCTCATACTGAAATACTCTACTGTATGTAAATAAACTGCATATTGTTCCAGGTCAAATACTGAAGTCTGATCAAATGTGTTTTCTGTGTGTTTTTCTCCAGGCGATGGTTGCTTGTTACCCTGGAAACGGGGCAGGTTACGTGAAACACGTTGATAACCCGAACTCTGACGGCCGCTGCATCACCTGCATCTACTACCTCAACAAGGACTGGAGCGCCAAGGTGCGTTCAGGGACCTCCGCTCATTACAGAGTCCTGTCTTGACCTCTGACCAAAACTATAATAACAAACTAAAATATTGCAAAATATTTGAATGACTAATGTTTTCGAATCAGTCCACGTTGTGTTTCTGATCTCTTCTCTCGTTATTGATCAGGAGCACGGAGGCATCCTCAGGATCTTTCCGGAGGGGACGTCCTTCGTGGCCGACATCGAGCCGCTGTTCGACCGGCTGCTCTTCTTCTGGTCCGACCGCAGGAACCCCCACGAGGTGCAGCCCTCCTTCAATACCAGGTAACCAACCAGTCAGATCATTAACCAATCAGATAACTAACCCACCAATCAGGTAACAGACCAGTTATTTAACCAACCAACCAATCAGATAACCAACCAATCAGATAACCAACCAATCAGATAACCAACCAATCAGATATCCAACTAATCTGATAACCAACTAATCTGATAACCAACCAATCAGATAACCAACCAATCAGATAACCAACCAATTAGATAACCACCCAATCAGATAATTAACCAATCAGGTAACTAACCAATCAGATAACTAACCCACCAATCAGGTAACCAACTAGTTATTTAACCAACCAACCAATCAGATAACCAACCAATCAGATAACCAACCAATCAGATATCCAACTAATCTGATAACCAACTAATCTGATAACCAACCAATCAGATAACCACCCAATCAGATAATTAACCAATCAGGTAACTAACCAATCAGATAACCAACCAATCAGGTACCAACCAATCAGATAAACAACCAATTAACCATTTAGATAACCCACCAAACAGATAATCAAACAATAATTAAATTAATTATTCAATCAATCAACTAAAAACTTTAAAAACGTGGTCAGATTTCATTGAATTTCATTCAGTCTAATTTAAACATTGACATTTTCTTCATCTTGCTTTGTATTCATTGATTGATTAATACGTTCAACCTAAAGGATTTATCTGATTTAAGTTCTGTCCCAATGATACACATGTTGTTTTCACTGAGAACAGAGAAACGGCACCACCTGCTGGTGTGAGTGTGGAATTACATGCAACATTTCCCCTAAAGTAACTTCTGGAACAAAAGGCATCTCAAATGAAAGCTCTTAACCCTTGTGTTGTGTTCAAAAGAGTCAAAAGAGTTTGCGGGTCAATTTTGACCCATGATTTATCTCAGTCCAAAACACTAATAATGACTATCATCTAATATTGTTTTAACTACATCATAACTAACTTATTTTGCATCCTTAACCGTACATTGCTGTTGTAATTTAATGTTATGGCCCCAAAAAAAATTACACCACATATTTAAGTAAAACATGTGATTACATTCACTCATTATATTCCCTATAGTGAAGACGGTGGATCATTATGTTATCTGACTATAATAGATCCATCCATCCATCCATCTTCTCCCGCTTATCCGTGGTCGGGTCTCGGGGGTAGCAGTTCCAGCAGAGAGCCCCAAACTTTCTTTTCCCTGGCGACATCAACCAGCTCTGACTGGGGGATCCCAAGGCGCTCCCAGGCCAGTGAAGAGTTATAATCCCTCCACCTGGTCCTAGGTCTACCCCTCGGTCTCCTCCCAGCTGGACGTGCCTGGAACACCTCCCTAGGGAGGCGCCCAGGTGGCATCCTAACTAGGTGCCCGAACCACCTCAACTGGCTATATAGACTATAATAGATATTAGAATATAATCTCCCCAAAAAAAGTTTAAAATTATTGTTACAGTTGATTAAGGCGTTGGGGGAGGGGGGAGGGGTGTCTAAAGTCAAAGATGAATCTTGATTGGGCCAAATTTGACCCTGAGTCACCCACAACAATGCTGCTGGGTCCCCCCCCCCCGACCCGAACACCAAATTATACTCTATCTATTTTCACTTTTTTCGAGACCTTCAGACTTGGCTAAATTGTCAAAATCAGTTTTGTAGTGTTTATATAGCTGTTGTGGAGGATATCATGAAGCCTTGTTCCGATACAAATCTCATTGTGTCCCTACAGGGAGGCAGCATATATTTAGTTTAGGATCAAATAGATATATTGTTGAACTTAAACTTGAATTAAAAAGTATTATTTTCAAAGCACAAAACTGACGAAAAACGATTAAAAAGAAACCCTTGAACTCTGAATGAAAGTGCAGTAAAACATATACACAACCTACATAGAAACACCCACATTAAAATCCAGAGTTTCATTCAATTATTAAATAGTTGTATTTAACAGCGTTGTTGTTGTTTTTGTTTCAGGTACGCCATCACTGTTTGGTATTTTGACTCGGAGGAGAGAGCCGAGGCTAAGAGACGCTTCAGAAACCTGACAGGTACGAACACCAACACACACACACACACACACACACACACACACACACACACACACACACACACACACACACACACACACACACACACACACACACACACACACACACACACACACACACACACACACACACACACACACACACACACACACACACACACACACACACACACACACACACACACACACACACACACAAACTCTCATAGAACAATCAACAAATACAGAAAGTAAGTTAACTTCTCAATGTTTCATACTATTATTATGACATGTGGATTATGCATTTATTGTCATGATATATAGTTAATAAAAAGCCAAAATAGTGCATGCTTTTATACATGATTTCTGTCTTTCCTACAGTATATTTCCCGTGACTGAATTCTCTAACCTATGTGTTTCAGATTCCTCTCTGAAGGGGACCTGCTGATGATGCGTTCAGGGGACCTGCAGATGATGCGTTCAGGGGACCTGCAGATGATGCGTTCAGGTGACCTGCTGATGAAGCGTTCAGGGGACCTGCAGATGATGCGTTCAGGTGACCTGCAGATGATGCGTTCAGGGGACCTGCAGATGATGCGTTCAGGGGACCTGCAGATGATGCGTTCAGGTGACCTGCAGATGATGCGTTCAGGTGACCTGCAGATGATGCGTTCAGGGGACCTGCTGATGATGCGTTCAGGTGACCTGCAGATGATGCGTTCAGGGGACCTGCAGATGATGCGTTCAGGGGACCTGCAGATGATGTGTTCAGGGCAGGGGACCTGCAGATGATGTGTTCAGGGCAGGTGACCTGCAGATGATGCGTTCAGGGGACCTGCAGATGATGCGTTCAGGGGACCTGCAGATGATGCGTTCAGGTGACCTGCTGATGATGCGTTCAGGGGACCTGCAGATGATGCGTTCAGGTGACCTGCTGATGATGCGTTCAGGGGACCTGCAGCTGCTCAGGACATTCCTGCTTTACTCTCCACTGAGTCGAGGGGAGAGAGAGGACTTCTGCTCGCTTCACCCTACAGGAGGAGAGAGGAAGAACTCTTTAAAGTTTACAGACAGAACATGAGAGGGTCCCTCTTCTTTAGAGAAGACCAGGAAATGATGGATACACGGATCGTGTTCAAATCATTAGGCACGCAATGACTCTAAAGAATAATGATCACGCACCAAACACACATTCAGACTAAAGGAACCAGCTGTTTGGAAAATGAGAGAAGTAGAAAGTACAGGTATTTGAGTTCAACATGTAAGAAGTAGAAAGTACAGGTATTTGGGTTCAACATGTAAGAAGTAGAAAGTACAGGTATTTGAGTTCAACATGTAAGAAGTAGAAAGTACAGGTATTTGAGTTCAACATGAGAGAAGTAGAAAGTTCAGGTATTTGAGTTCAACATGAGAGAAGTAGAAAGTACAGGTATTTGTGTTCAACATCTAAGAAGTAGAAAGTACAGGTATTTGAGTTCAACATGTAAGAAGTAGAAAGTACAGGTATTTGAGTTCAACATGAGAGAAGTAGAAAGTTCAGGTATTTGAGTTCAACATGAGAGAAGTAGAAAGTTCAGGTATTTGAGTTCAACATGAGAGAAGTAGAAAGTACAGGTATTTGAGTTCAACATGTGAGAAGTAGAAAGTACAGGTATTTGGGTTCAACATGTAAGAAGTAGAAAGTTCAGGTATTTGAGTTCAACATGAGAGAAGTAGAAAGTTCAGGTATTTGAGTTCAACATGAGAGAAGTAGAAAGTACAGGTATTTGAGTTCAACATGTGAGAAGTAGAAAGTACAGGTATTTGGGTTCAACATGTAAGAAGTAGAAAGTACAGGTATTTGAGTTCAACATGTAAGAAGTAGAAAGTACAGGTATTTGAGTTCAACATGAGAGAAGTAGAAAGTTCAGGTATTTGAGTTCAACATGAGAGAAGTAGAAAGTACAGGTATTTGTGTTCAACATGTAAGAAGTAGAAAGTACAGGTATTTGTGTTCAACATGTAAGAAGTAGAAAGTACAGGTATTTGGGTTCAACATGTAAGAAGTAGAAAGTACAGGTATTTGAGTTCAACATGTAAGAAGTAGAAAGTACAGGTATTTGAGTTCAACATGTAAGAAGTAGAAAGTACAGGTATTTGGGTTCAACATGTAAGAAGTAGAAAGTACAGGTATTTGAGTTCAACATATAAGAAGTAGAAAGTACAGGTATTTGAGTTCAACATGTAAGAAGTAGAAAGTACAGGTATTTGAGTTCAACATATAAGAAGTAGAAAGTACAGGTATTTGTGTTCAACATGTAAGAAGTAGAAAGTACAGGTATTTGAGTTCAACATATAAGAAGTAGAAAGTACAGGTATTTGAGTTCAACATATAAGAAGTAGAAAGTACAGGTATTTGAGTTCAACATATAAGAAGTAGAAAGTACAGGTATTTGAGTTCAAAGTGTAAGAAGTAGAAAGTACAGGTATTTGAGTTCAACATGTAAGAAGTAGAAAGTACAGGTATTTGAGTTCAACATATAAGAAGTAGAAAGTACAGGTATTTGAGTTCAAAGTGTAAGAAGTAGAAAGTACAGGTATTTGAGTTCAACATGTAAGAAGTAGAAAGTACAGGTATTTGAGTTCAACATATAAGAAGTAGAAAGTACAGGTATTTGTGTTCAACATATAAGAAGTAGAAAGTACAGGTATTTGAGTTCAACATGTAAGAAGTAGAAAGTACAGGTATTTGAGTTCAACATGTAAGAAGTAGAAAGTACAGGTATTTGAGTTCAACATATAAGAAGTAGAAAGTACAGGTATTTGAGTTCAACATGTAAGAAGTAGAAAGTACAGGTATTTGTGTTCAACATGTAAGAAGTAGAAAGTACAGGTATTTGAGTTCAACATATAAGAAGTAGAAAGTACAGGTATTTGTGTTCAACATGTAAGAAGTAGAAAGTACAGGTATTTGAGTTCAACATGTAAGAAGTAGAAAGTACAGGTATTTGAGTTCAACATATAAGAAGTAGAAAGTACAGGTATTTGTGTTCAACATGTAAGAAGTAGAAAGTACAGGTATTTGTGTTCAACATGTAAGAAGTAGAAAGTACAGGTATTTGTGTTCAACATGTAAGAAGTAGAAAGTACAGGTATTTGAGTCAACATGTAAGAAGTAGAAAGTACAGGTATTTGAGTTCAACATATAAGAAGTAGAAAGTACAGGTATTTGTGTTCAACATGTAAGAAGTAGAAAGTACAGGTATTTGTGTTCAACATGTAAGAAGTGGAAAGTACAGGTATTTGAGTTCAACATGTAAGAAGTAGCAAGTACAGGTATTTGTGTTCAACATGTGAGAAGTAGAAAGTTCAGGTATTTGAGTTCAACATGTAAGAAGTAGAAAGTACAGGTATTTGAGTTCAACATGTAAGAAGTCAAAGTAAAAAGTACTGAGACCAGAAACATGTACTTAAGTACAGTAACGAAGTATTTGTACTCCACTCCTTCCCACCTCTGGTCATGAAGGAACATTAGGGGAGAAAGTGTATGTCTACATTCAGGGTGAAACTCTTATGTTTTAATCTGCAAATGTATTCGAGATAAAGTTCCTACATTTGTGAAAAACTAATAGAGGCGAGAAGGGATTGAATAACAACGGAGAGTCTGTTTAAAAGATCCTGAACAAACCTTAAGAAGAAGTCAGGAGTTTTACAGATAATATATGGACTCCCACTCTTGTATTAATGTAAAGTACAGAGTCCTTTAGTCATAACACATATTTCTTACACAACAAAATAACGTATGCATCCAGACACCATCGTGCACGCATAAGATGTTCTTGATGGCAGTTTATGGACATTTTACACACTACTTTATGCATATCAGGGGGCCGACACAGTGAAATGCTGACCTGAGACCAGTTCCTAATTCCTTGTCTTGTTTCACGCTGCAGCCTGACTTTTTGTTTCTGAATTTCTGTGAGCGCTTCGTCCTCTGCAGAGTGAAGAGGACGAAGAGGAAGATGGATTAAAATGATGCAGCAGATTTGATGGACGGCGTGTGAAGCGGGTGTTAAAGAGTGTGTGTGTGTGTGTGTGTGTGTGTGTGTGTGTGTGTGTGTGTGTGTGTGTGTGTGTGTGTGTGTGTGTGTGTGTGTGTGTGTGTGTGTGTGTGTGTGTGTGTGTGTGTGTGTGTGTGTGTGTGTGTGTGTGTGTGTGGATGAATTATTAATGCTGCGTTCAAACTGCTCTCCAGAGACGTCATTGAGACAGTCGCCCTAAGAGCATCGCCTCTCAGGACTCATGAGAAACTTGAATAGCTGGTGTAACATGTTGGTGTTGCTGTGTTTGGATCACCAGTCTGCACTCTGATTGGTCAGTGATCTGTCACATGATACTTACAGATATGTTGAATAAAACCTCTGTTTATAAATCTGGATGTTGTTTGTTGACTGTTGGTTGAACCGCTGAAGATCATGTTTGTTAAAGGGACATTACAATACATTTTAAAGCATTTATCAAAAGGTTATTAAAAGAAGGATATTTGATAATATCCCAAATATCATATTTGTCTAACGGCCCGTCCACACGACAGCTTCAAAAAAAGCTTGGAGCTGGGCGTGTCTGAAGCTCGACCAACAACCAATCCCATGAATCTCCCGCCCCTGACACACAAGCAGCGGTTTGATTGGCTAGAGCTTGTACCGGCATATGATTTGATTGGCTGACGCTTCCACCGAAAGCTTCAGAATCTTCAAAAGTTGAACATTGCTCAACTTTTGCAGCCAAACGGCAGGAAAGCTCCGCTCTGCTTCCCACAATGCAGTTCGGCGAAAAGTGACGTCACCCCATTCAAAGTGAATGGGCAGAAGCGTTGGAAACCGTTTTTGAAGCTGTCGAAGCTGTAGTGTGGACGGGCCGTAAGGGGCTTCACAGTGTACGACGACTCTGTTCTTAGACCCTCACAATGTTAAGTAAAAACTCCCAAAAAGACCCACAACTAACGGGAAAAGTGAAGTTTTTTATACATCAATGAAGACTTTATTCATGATATTTTTCGACATAACATGCTATGACTTTTTTTGACGAATTGTACTGTTATTGTCTTTTAAATATACTATAATATGACTTTGTTTGACATACTACACTTTTACTTTCTTAACTTTATACTAGCATGAACATTTGTAATTGTATTTTTTAAGACAAACTATCCCGTGCTTTTGGAAAGACATCATATCAAATGTTTTTTTAATAGCATTATAATCTGCATACTATAGAGAGGCGAAGTCCCTCCCTTTCCTCCATGGACCTTATTTCGGAAAAAGTATGCATTGAAGTCAATGGAGAGAGAAAGATTATCTCTCGATCCCGTTTGAATTGTGCCACGAATTACACATATGATGTTTGTCAATTTAAAAGATAATTTTGAAAGTCAAAACAATTAAAATGTGTCGTAAAACTGTGAAGTAACACTTTGTGTGAAACCGCTCAATGAACTACATCTCCCGTCTCGCACCACACACCAAGACGGCCGTCACGTTGAAACATTTCACTCCTTTCTTTCAGAACGAGGCGGAAAGTATTAAAAGAGGTGAAAATCACTCCAAGTCTGGGCACGTTGAGAGCTGTGCACACACAAGGGGAGTTAGTCGGTTCCTAAGAGCCAGCATGCGGGACCGGGATTCTGGGATTTGTAGTCTTTCTAGTCACGTATATTTCAACAGTTTTACGACAAACTGTGACTTTTTTGACACGGAAATTATTATTTAAGATCGAAAAACATCATATGTGTAACTCGTGGCACAATTCAAACGGGATCGAAAGATAATCTTCTCTCCCCATCGACTTTGATACAAACTTTTTCCGAAATAAGTTCCCATGGGGCGGAAGTAGATGGGCGGGACTTCGCCTCTCTATGCTATTACGTCTTTAATGACCTAACTATGACTTTATATAGCAGTTTTAAAGGTATAACATACTTATTTATGAATAATTCATCTCTAATCCTCCTGAATGTTGAGGAGAACGTGTATCTGAGGTGAGGAGGATGAGGACAGGTTTCGAAAAGTCATTACGATCAAAACATTGTTTTTGTTCACCGGCACACTTTGTTATAACGATAGTAATTGAATTGAGAGGAATCAAGAACAACAAACAAACAAACAAACAACCCTTTCTTTGATGTGGGATGAATGATGCAGGGAGGTGTCAGTTTGAATCAAACAAACAAACATGGAGTCATTTGGGAACATCTTTACTTCTGATGATCTACGAGTCAGACGTTGTGAACAAATCTCATCAAATGTAAATAAATGTTTAGTGAAACCACCATTTTGTTGTTTTCTTTCTGTTTGTTCATTTGTTCAACAGTTAAAATGTTTATCTGACAGATTTTTGGAGTCAGTTGTTTTCTCAAGGAATGAATATGACTTTGATTCATCTCAATAACTTTGGACACATTACTTTGAAATGTTAATAAAGCTTACTACATTCAAATTCTTATTTATTTGAAGGTACACAAATGTCTTCAGCAAAATGGATTTACAGTATCAAAAGTTATAGAAACATCGTACACTGAACAAAAATATAAACGCAACACTTTTGTTTTTGCTCCCATTTCTCATGAGATGAACTCAAAGATCTAAAACATTTTCTATAAACACAAAATAACAATTTCTCTCAAATATTGTTCACAAATCTGAAAGAATCTGTGATAGTGAGCACTTCTCCTTTGCCGAGATAATCCATCCCACCTCACAGGTGTGGCATATCAAGATGCTGATTAGACAGCATGATTATTGCACAGGTGTGCCTTAGGCTGGCCACAATAAAAGGCCACTCTGAAACGTGCAGTTTTGCTTTATTGGGGGGGTCTGGGGGGGTCCGAAAACCAGTCAGTATCTGGTGTGAGGGGTTAGGGGTAGGGTTAGGGGTAGGGGTAGGGTTAGGGTTAGGGTTAGGGTTAGGGGTAGGGTAATGTTGTGAATCGAGTGGCCTGTGTTCGTCGTCCATAACATACGCCTGCCCATACCATAACCCCACCACCACCACGGGCCACTCGATTCACAACATTACCCTACCCCTAACCCTAACCGTACCCCTACCCCTACCCCTACCCCTACCCCTAACCCTAACCCTAACCCTACCCCTAACCCTAACCCTAACCCTAACCCTACCCCTTTATAGAAAATGTTTTAGATCTTTGAGTTCATCTCATGAGAAATGGGAGCAAAAACAAAAGTGTTGCGTTTATATTTTTGTTCAGTGTATTTTAAAAGCAAATCATGTTTTAAAATCCTAAAGTAAAAGATACCATCGTAACATGTTTAACTTTACTGCAGCGTTTAACCCTTTCTGTGTATTTTGCACCAAATAAACGTTTAATTACTCATAATACAATCAGTTAAGGAGATTATACTGACAATGTGTCATATATTCAAATGCTGTTCATGTAAACATATCAAATAAACTTCATGTTTTCAAAGCACCAGGGAAATAAAGGAGGGTGTTTAACATGCTAAATGTAACGTACATGTTTCGTTAGGTAGAAAACTGCTCATAGAAATCAGACCAGAGTAAATGAGGTGTAGGTGGAATGAGTTGAACGTGCCTGCAGTTCCTGTGTTTGTCCTCTAGAGGTCTCTGTAGCTCCACCTCACCTCTCTCTCTGATGACAGGTGGAGGAGTTCTCTCTGCAGGAAGAAGAAGAACAGAGTCAGGAGAAGATGTTTTAATCTCTGCTGAGGCCACTCTTACATATCGACACCTTTCATGAGTTCTTTATCTGCAGGTAATGTAGAGTACCTCACCTCGCCTCACCTGAACAGAACCAAGCAGCTGTACTCGCCTCACCTGAACAGAACCAAGCAGCTGTACTCGCCTCACCTGAACAGAACCAAGCAGCTGTACTCGCCTCACCTGAACAGAACCAAGCAGCTGTACTCGCTTCACATGAACAGAACCAAGCAGCTGTACTCGCCTCACCTGAACAGAACCAAGCAGCTGTACTCGCCTCACCTGAACAGAACCAAGCAGCTGTACTCGCCTCACCTGAACAGAACCAAGCAGCTGTACTCGCCTCACCTGAACAAAACCAAGCAGCTGTACTCGCCTCACCTGAACAGAACCAAGCAGCTGTACTCGCCTCACCTGAACAGAACCAAGCAGCTGTACTCGCCTCACCTGAACAGAACCAAGCAGCTGTACTCGCCTCACCTGAACAGAACCAAGCAGCTGTACTCGCCTCACCTGAACAGAACCAAGCAGCTGTACTCGCCTCACCTGAACAGAACCAAGCAGCTGTACTGTACTCGCCTCACCTGAACAGAACCAAGCAGCTGTACTCGCCTCACCTGAACAGAACCAAGCAGCTGTACTCGCCTCACCTGAACAGAACCAAGCAGCTGTACTCGCCTCACCTGAACAGAACCAAGCAGCTGTACTCGCCTCACCTGAACAGAACCAAGCAGCTGTACTCGCCTCACCTGAACAGAACCAAGCAGCTGAGGGGCAGCTAGATGGAAACAAAACATATACAAATATATATATTTAAAAACAAATAAAGCATAATTCCTCCATTTCTGCTGAACAAATGTATGGTTGTAAACTCTCACCTGTGATGGCGCCATGCTTACAGGTAAAGACAGTCAAAGTAGAAGTACTCAGATCTTGTACTAGAGTAAAAGTAGAAGTACTCAGGTCATAGAAGTACTCAGGTGTTGTACTTGAGTAAGAGTAGAAGTACTCAGATCTGGTACTTGAGTAAAAGTACTCAGGTCGTAGAAGTATTCAGGTGTTGTACTTGAGTAAAAGAAGAAGTACTCAGGTCTTGTACTAGAGTAAAAGTAGAAGTACTCAGGTCGTAGAAGTACTCAGATCTTGTACTTGAGTAAAAGTAGAAGTACTCAGATCTTGTACTAGAGTAAAAGAAGAAGTACTCAGGTCTTGTACTTGAGTAAAAGTAGAAGTACTAAGTCGTATAGTACTCAGGTGTTGTACTTGAGTAATAGTAGAAGTACTCAGATCTTGTACTTGAGTAAAAGTAGAAGTACTCAGATCTTGTACTTGAGTAAAAGTAGAAGTACTCAGATCTTGTACTTGAGTAAAAGTAGAAGTACTCAGATCTTGTACTTGAGTAAAAGTAGAAGTACTCAGGTCTTGTACTTGAGTAAAAGTAGAAGTACTCAGATCTTGTTCTTGAGTTAAAGTAGAAGTACTCAGATCTTGTACTTGAGTAAAAGTAGAAGTACTCAGATCTTGTTCTTGAGTTAAAGTAGAAGTACTCAGATCTTGTACTTGTGTAAAAGTAGAAGTACTCAGATCTTGCACTTGAGTAAAAGTAGAAGTATTCAGATCTTGTACTTGAGTAAAAGTAGAAGTACTAAGTCGTATAGTACTCAGGTGTTGTACTTGAGTAATAGTAGAAGTACTCAGATCTTGTACTTGAGTAAAAGTAGAAGTACTCAGATCTTGTACTTGAGTAAAAGTAGAAGTACTCAGATCTTGTACTTGAGTAAAAGTAGAAGTACTCAGATCTTGTACTTGAGTAAAAGTAGAAGTACTCAGGTCTTGTACTTGAGTAAAAGTAGAAGTACTCAGATCTTGTTCTTGAGTTAAAGTAGAAGTACTCAGATCTTGTACTTGAGTAAAAGTAGAAGTACTCAGATCTTGTTCTTGAGTTAAAGTAGAAGTACTCAGATCTTGTACTTGTGTAAAAGTAGAAGTACTCAGATCTTGCACTTGAGTAAAAGTAGAAGTATTCAGATCTTGTACTTGAGTAAAAGTAGAAGTACTCAGATCTTGTACTTGAGTAAAAGTAGAAGTACTCAGATCTTGTACTTGAGTAAAAGTAGAAGTACTCAGATCTTGTACTTGAGTAAAAGTAGAAGTATTCAGATCTTGTACTTGAGTAAAAGTAGAAGTACTCAGATCTTGTACTTGAGTAAAAGTAGAAGTACTCAGATCTTGTACTTGAGTAAAAGTAGAAGTACTCAGGTCTTGTACTTGAGTAAAAGTAAAAGTACTCAGATCTTGTTCTTGAGTTAAAGTAGAAGTACTCAGATCTTGTACTTGAGTAAAAGTAGAAGTACTCAGATCTTGTACTTGAGTAAAAGTAGAAGTACTCAGATCTTGTTCTTGAGTAAAAGTAGAAGTACTCAGATCTTGTACTTGAGTAAAAGTAGAAGTACTCAGATCTTGTTCTTGAGTTAAAGTAGAAGTACTCAGATCTTGTACTTGAGTAAAAGTAGAAGTACTCAGATCTTGTACTTGAGTAAAGTAGAAGTACCAGAGTGTAGGAATACTCTGTTACAGTAAAAGTCCTGCATTACAAATGTTACTCAAGTAAAAGTAGAAAAGTATTCTCATCTAAATATAGAGAAAGTAGCGACAGTAAAAGTAGTCGTTGTGCAGATTGGTCCATTTCAGAATAATATATATGATGTGTTTTATAATGATTGATCATGAAAGTGTTCTCAAAGCTGGTGAAGGTGCAGCTAGTTTGAAGGACTTTGTATACTGCAGGGTAGCTGGTGGATTTACTCCAGGTGGAACTAAAGTCTGATTCAACACTTGATTATATTTCACATCATTCATCCACATCTGTGAAGTAACTAAAGGTATTAAATACATGTAGTGGAGTAGAAGTACACCATGTACCTCTGAACTGTAGTGGAGTAGAAGTACACAGTAGCATCACATTGAAATACTCAAGTAGAGTACAAGTAGGCCTACCTCAAATTTGAACTTAAGTAAATGTACTTAGTAACTGTACACCACTGCAGCTGCACACATATTGACTTTAAAGGAGTCAAATGATCCCACAATGCAACAGGAAGCACAGCTCTGGTCATAGAAACAAACTCTCCTCTCAGCTCGTCTCCCTGCAGGAACATTAGGACACGTTTTCACTTCAGGACCTTTAAACATCACATTGTGTCTTCAAAAACTCCTCCAACCGATTTGTGTGATGTTTTGACTTCTGGTGCATGTTGGGAATTAGGGAGATCAGGGCCCTGTGCGAGAGAGAGCTATAGATGAAGAGGAAATATATTTTTTTTAAAAAGAAATGGTGATTTTTCATCTCTAACGCTTTGTTTCATCATCCGTCCGTCACATGATGAAAGCCTCGTTACGCCTCCGGTGAACTGAAGCTGTCGGATCTAAATTCAACATCAGACCTCCTCGCTGAGACGGACAGCCAGAGGTTATTAGAAGGAGCTTCAGGAAGGAGCACCTCACAGACACACACACACACACACACACACACACACACACACACACACACACACACACACACACACACCACAC